>NC_074723.1:5565357-5869642 GCF_947242115.1 Biomphalaria glabrata
TTCTATAAATTTGTTTATATATATATCTTTGGACCCGGGGGGGGGGCTAACTACCTACTTGACCACACGGTTATCTGGGAGAATATTCACGTGCTGCCTTTCAAAAACATTTTTTTTTTTTTAATTTGCTCTAGTCTGAATTCGAACTCGAGGTCTCGATCTTTTATAGAGGAAGGCCGACGTGTTAGCCTCTGAGCTATTCAAGTGCTTTTAAAATTGTAAGTATTTATAGTCTCTTAGCAAACGACTTAATTTTCTACACAGGGCTAATCTTCCCTTACCTCAGAATATTTTCTATTGGATATATTCGCAATAAACTAAACAAGGACTTTGGATTGAGCTGCACTGTTGCCAACAAAATCAAGAAAAAAGATTTCGTTTTTATTCGAACAAGACTTCAATGCGCAGCAGTTGATCTGCGAATCAATGTCATTTATTACCTCCTACTAGTTGCGGATTTCTGTTCAAATAAGTTTGAAGCTATAGAGAGTGAAATGCTATCGCCATACTGTGAATATTTGGTGTGAACAAACGGGGAAGCTTTGAAATTTCGGTGCTGAAAAAACCCCCACAAAATTATCATAATCCTTTGTAAAAAAAACATAGCTTATCAACACTTGTTTAATTTTATTCACCGGATACACCACAAAGGTAGCTATTTTTAGTTTTTTTTTTCCGCCATTTTTTTTTAAATCTTAAATATTACGAATTAACTCATTCTCTCCTAAGTTGATTTGACTCCATTAAATTTTTTTTTTTTGTTTTAGAAAGTGTAACTTGTGTTATATAAAAAGAGCATGCACTCTCCTATAAATCTAGACCAGACGTAAGGTTTTCTGATTACAAACAAAAAAAATGTTATTGAAGTTTAATCCTAACAGGGAAGAATGTGAAAAAAACGAACAATTCTGTCAGAACGTGGAAAAATAAAGACGGAGATAAAGAGTTAAAATAGTTGGTTAATTTGATTCATGTACTGTCATCGACAATAAATAATTATGCAAAGTTTAAACTTGATCTGAGATTGGGAAGTGGGCAAAAATAAGGTGTACAAGATTTGTACAAGACAGAGTGAGTTGATATAAGCTTTGTAGCGCTTGAACTGCATTCGAAGGAACTTTGAACATTTGATCCTGCAGTGCTCAAAAGTGCACAAAAAATACTATTGAACTTTTAAAAGACAGAGCTTATTAACACATTCGGGTCAATTTGCCGTACAGTCCTATTTTGCTATGAAAAGTTCAAATCCACTTTCCCATTTCATTAGCTTGACCTTGTATTCGACATTCACCCATAGAAGTCTTGTTGGATATAATAGTAATGATACGCTGCTATATGTCACCCCCACCCCCCACCTTTTGTAAAAAAAAAAAAAAGTTGAGGTCAATATAAGTGGTTTTTTTAACTAAGCGTAATTATAATCTGGTATAAACTAGATCTAGGTTAGGGTCTAATTATTTCACTGAATCATTTGGTATTTATTTTTTATATATGACTTTCACTCCCCTACCCCCCCCCCTTTTTTCCCCTTTTACGCTCGGTACCGATACTAAAGTAGTGAGTCATCAAGAGAGGATGCTGGGACATTTGATGTTCAACGTTCCATGCGGACTGTCACAGTGACAACAGAGTTGAAGAAATCTCTTCTGACCACCTCGACCTCAGGAACACCTACGAGCCTCTCTCACAAACCCTCTCTCTCTCCTTCTCCCTCTCTCTCTCACGCTCTCTCTTTTTATCATTCACTCTCTCATCCTCTTTTTCTCTCGTCCCCCTCAATCTATCTCTCTACTATCTTTTTCTCTCTATCTCAATCTCTCTATCTCAATCTCTCTTTCTCTCTCTCTATCTCAATCTCTCTTTCTCTCTCACTCTCTCTCTCTCTCTTTCGTATTCTTTTTCGCTGTCTCTCTCTTCCTCTATTTCTAATTCTCTCATTTCCCTCTATCTATCTCTATTTCAATCTTTCTCTTTCTCTCTATCTCAATATCTCTATATCTCTCTATCCATCGCTATGTCTCTCTCCCTCTCTATAGCTCTCTCACACTCTCTATCTCACTCTCTATTTCTCTTTCCCTTTCTCTCTCTCTCTATCTGTCTATCTCTCTTCACTCACTATCTCTTTCTCTTTCTCTCTCTCTCTCTCTCTTTCGTATTCTTTTTCGCTGTCTCTCTCTTCCTCTATCTCTAATTCTCTCATTCCCCTCTATCTTTCTCTCTATCAATCTTTCTCTTTCTCTCTATCTCAATATCTCTCACTCACTATATCTCTCTATCCATCTCTGTCTCTCTTTCTCCCTCTCTATATCTCTCTCACACTCTCTATCTCACTCTCTATTTCTCTTTCTCTCTCTCTCTCTCTCTCTCTCCACATTTTTGTTTTTTTCGACTCTCACTATCCTATTTCGTATTTCTGGAGTAGGCAAAATAGGCTACGGAGAGGTAGTGATGGTTAAGAGAGGGTATTCGCTTACCTCCCTTCTCCCGCCGTTCAAAGAACCTCCGAATTCCTCCTAGTCGAGTCAGACTCTCACCAGGTGTGACATGACTAAGTGACACCGTGTGTCACTAATTGACTCTGTTGGTACACCAGTTCAAAAGATATGTGTCATCAACAGCCCCGGATGTATCGGACTATCACAATACGGCAGTTATTTTCCCATTATACATATTCAGTCTTAGCCAGGGAGAGGGGAAAAAAACATCAACAGTATCTGTGCACCAAAACATCAACAACAGTATCTGTGCACCAAAACATCAACAGTATCTGTGCACCAAAACATCAACAACAGTATCTGTGCACCAAAACATCAACAGTATCTGTGCACCAAAACATCAACAACAGTATCTGTGCACCAAAACATCAACAACAGTATCTGTGCACCAAAACATCAACAACAGTATCTGTGCACCAAAACATCAACAACAGTATCTGTGCACCAAAACATCAACAGTATCTGTGCACCAAAACATCAACAACAGTATCTGTGCACCAAAACATCAACAACAGTATCTGTGCACCAAAACATCAACAACAGTATCTGTGCACCAAAACATCAACAACAGTATCTGTGCACCAAAACATCAACAACAGTATCTGTGCACCAAAACATCAACAACAGTATCTGTGCACCAAAACATCAACAACAGTATCTGTGCACCAAAACATCAACAACAGTATCTGTGCACCAAAACATCAACAACAGTATCTGTGCACCAAAACATCAACAACAGTATCTGTGCACCAAAACAGGAACACAAAATGTACATGGTGTGTAAGTATATGACAGCGCTGTATCATTAGAGTTATACCGCATACAGCCAAACATTCAATTGTCAATTTGGTCCAAGAGCATAGGAGTGGCCGTAAGTGGGGGGGGGGGGGGGTCATTTTATTTACGTTCTAATGTATAACAGATGTTGTGTAGAAATATTTTCTTATCTTTTTTCATCTTATCTTATCTTATCTTATATTTTTATGTTATCTTATCTTATCTTATTACAGAAGAGGTTTACTTCGTGCAGCGCATATTCATGCTATAATTGAGCTGTTTTTGTTAGAGGTTTGAATAGGACCAGCACACCAAGACACCGAGACACCGAGACACCAAGACACCAAAGACATTGGTTCTCTTTGCGAGCTTAGTTGAGATGAGTTCTAGCTTTGAAGACTAAAAGGGCAGCAAGAGACAGAGAAAACACCCTACTCTTGTCTCACCCCAGGAGGGAGCAAGATTATAACTTATTACAATTCTTTGTATATATGCTTTTCTCTCCCTCTCTTTATTTCTCCCCCCCTCTCTCTCTCTCTCTCTTACTTTATGAGTGTACTAATGTACTTATGTACTAAAACGATATCTTTGTACAATTATGGACCATAAGTATTTGGTACAAAATATATCAGAGCCATCATTCTAAGTGCCGTATTCGTTATGATGTATCCTAGTGCTATATCCTTAGCACAATATGCTTGGCGCAGTATCCTTAGTCCTTTGTGATACATTCTTAGTAATCTATCCTGAATGCAATACCATTCGTGCCCTATCATTGATGCCTAATCCTTAGTTTAGTATCCTTAGAGCGATATTCTTGGTTCGATATCTTTAGTGCAATATATGTTGTTAGTTTTGAGCTTGTAGAAAGGTGGGCGGGGGGGGGGGGGGGAGATTTTTAGACGGGGTAGCCTCGGGTCTACAAATCCCTTAAACAAGGTGGACATTCAACAAGTGGACAGTCAGTACTGTTACTCCCATAACCACCCCCCGCCCCGGTCTCTTACGCTAAATGAATTTTGAGAGAGGCTTAAAGGGGATAACCCTCATCTGCGATTCATGCTCTCTACAACGCGAAAATCTCCAGGACAAAGCCGGACAATGTCCGCGAGATGACCATCGTGTCCAGCGATCCCTTTCGGATAGCTGACCGCCTTGATGGACAGAAACATCTGACTACAAGATGTCTTCTGCAATGTCAACAGGCGGTGACCGACTGTCCGAGTGGTCAGTTAGTATCGGCCACTCCATTAGGCCAAACTTTTGTGTTCGCAGATCAGGCGAGAATCTCCGTGGTCATGTGGGACAATAGCCTGGGAGGGAATGGCTCCTTGAGATGGCCCATATTAACCAACTTAATCTCCACAAAAATGTTACTGCCCACTGGCTATCTGGTCGTCTGGTAAAGAACCTGTTATCTCGATGACCGAGACCCTTCGCCCTGCCGTTACTCTCCTCGTAGAGATGGAAGTTTTAATTAGTCCTGGAATGATTAGTACAGAAAACTATGTTGTATACCTTAGTGTGAGGACATATAACTTAAGGGCAATTGTGTACATGTTTACTCATCTACTCAATGCTTTAAAAATGACAGGTTAAAAAATGGAGAGAGAGAGAGAGAGAGAGATTTAAATCAATTAATAAGCACGTTCGTGCTTATAGCATGTTTATTGCGGTATGGTCCAAGCACAGAGTTCGAATTCAGAGCATCCTGTCCAAAGGCCGACATGCTAGCCACTGGGCTATTCAAATACTTATATAAATAAATTTTATAGACTATTGTTAGTGTAATGTTTTTAGAGATCAACCTTATTCTTTTCACAAAAGCTTATCTCCCCTTAGCTTATTACATATTATAGATAGAACAAATGTAATTAATTACGACAAATTGGTTGACTAATTAGTTATTTTTTTTAGTGATCAATTAGTTGTCATTGACGTTGAATAATTGTGTTAAGTTTCAATTTGATTCCAGAATTTGAAGAGGGAGAAATAACATGTAAAAGATTCCACCCAGACAGACAGACGGACAGACAGAGTCACTTAATATAAAGCTTGAGAGAGAGAGAGAGAGAGAGAGAGAGAGAGAGAGAGAGACGTAGACGAACTACTCTATATTCGGGAGGATGTTAGTTTCTTGACCTCATCATTTATTCCTTCATATGTTAAAGGAGCATTCATTTATTACGTCCTCAGATAACTAACTTTGTGGACAACCCTTTGGAAATTTACAATGTTTAATTGATCTTTTCTTCGTAAATCTATATTTTTCTTTCTTTATCTTTCTATCAACCAGGCCACCTTTCATGTCTCTCTCTTTTTCTCTCTCTTTCTCTGTCACTTTTGTCCTCTCTCTATTTCTCTTTCTCTTTTTCTCTTCCTCTATTCGTTATTTTCTCTTTTTCTCTCTGTTTCTTTCATGCAGTCTATTCTCGTATCTCTCTCTCTCTTTTGTCTCTTTCTTTCTCTCTCTCTCTCGTTCTCTCTATTTCTCTTTCTCTCTCTTTCTTTCTTTCTCTTTCTCTCTCTCTCTCTTTTCTTTCTCTCTCTCTCTCTCTCTCTCTCTTTCTCTCTCTCTTTCTCTCTCTTTCTTTCTCTCTCTCTCTTTCTCTTTCTCTCTCTCTCTCTCTCTTCCTCTCTCTCTCTCTCTCTCTCGGCTTAAATGCCGTTTCGCACCACTCTGTTCTTTTATCTACTCACAATTTCTCTCCCTCTCTCTCTCTCTCTCTCTCTCTTTCTCTTTTTATCCACATATCCTTATTCTTTAGAGCTCTCTCTCTCTCTCTCCACTATATCTCCCCATAAAACAACGTCCACTATATAAGCTCCAATGCACTTAATACTCAGTTCAAACTAATACAATTTTAAAAAGAAAACACGTGGAAAGAAAATGGCGGAACTGCTTCATCAATGGCACTTAAAACGTTCTGCCCAAACTCCCATCCACCCTCTACCCCCATTTCTATTTAAATTGTACATCTGTGCGGCCCTCCCATAAAAATACCTCGCCTCCATGTTCCTCAAGTCTTCCTTTATTGGAAGAGATAGCCACAGAGCGCACGGAAAGTCCTCGTATCAACAAGAACCCCCACCAGAGAAAGAAGCAGGGGACACTGGAGATCATTGAAGCGTTGTTCAATGTCGTAAAAATGTACAAAACTCTTTAAACCTCTCTCTCTCTCTCTCTCTCTCGTTTAATATCAGTAGTTCGGTGGCTTTCTTTACGCTGCGTCACTCATCCACCTCGCCCTCCTCGCCCTCTCGTTTATTGCTCCCACCTTCAATTTTTTTTTCCTTCTTCTTGTAAAGCTCGTGGTTCCCCCTCAAAGATCTTAGAGTCGTCACCCAAAGATCACACAACGTAAAAGAAATCATAATTTTTTTGTTTTTTGTTTTTGTTTTTTGTTTTTCTTTTAAGTTTCGGCTTCCATACAGTTCTTACCAACGTGAGACAAACGGATAGAGTAATCTAAAAGAGGGGGGGGGGGGTGACATATCCGATGTCAGTGCCGTGTTGATGACAGGCGCATATCATGCGTGGAGGGTCACGTGCAGGGCCAGGCTGCGCTTGGGCTCCGAGGAGATTCAGACCTTGGTCTGAGCAAGCAGCTTGTCAGTGAGTTTAGTGTGGGTGTGCGATTGTCAGTGCGGGTGGGGGGGGGGTGCGAGTGAAGCTGTGTGTTAATGTGAGGGTGTGTGAGGGTCAGTGTGGTTCTAGTGTGGGATTGTGATTATGAATGTGAGTAGGTTATTCGTGTGGTTGTGAGTGTGGGTAGGGATGGGAGTGTGGGAGCTTTTTTTTTAGTCTTTTACAGTTTATGTCCGAAGTCCGGTTGTTTTTTTCAGAAAGGCCTTAGAGTGGTGATTTGCTATTACTGCGTCCAACAACAAGTCCAAACAGCTGCTTATTAATCAACGTCGAATAATGGCGCGTGTATAGGACACTGAGGCTAATTTTCAACAGAGTCAAAAGGCCAAAATTCACCTCTTACTATGTTTACAAACAATTAACATTTCCGTTTCTAGAGCACCGTACTAATGAGTCCTATTGTGAGAGGAACCTACCTTTACTTCTTCCAATCAAAACACTTTAATCTACTAATATTAACTAACGATTTTTTTTTACTTTAATTTTTATTTCCGTAGAAGGAGCAACCTGCTGTAGACTTTCATCAAAGTAGCAGTCTTTGCTTCATTTTCTTAAACATTCCCATAATGCTTTCTATCCCTATCCTCTTCTATCCCGTAAGTTTGTGCGTGGTGTGGAGGGAGGGGGGTCTTAGAACTTCGATGATCTTTACCACTTTTTCCCCCATCAGTTTCTGAAGTCTCTATGAATGTTTACCTTGACCTTGCATTGTCATTCACATCGTCCCTTCACAATATTGTTAGTATTTTTAAAATAATATTGCCTGTAAAAAAAAAAATTCCCTTTAAGACAAATGGGCAGAGGATGTGAAGGTCAACGGTTAACGAGGGTGTCATGCTGCTAGCACAACGACCAACCATCTTCACTTTTCCCCACCAAGTACACATTAGAGCTTGGCGGGCTAGTGAGGCGCTATAAGGATCCCAAAATTAAAAATTCCACTCTTCACAAGGAATCGAACCCCGGACCATTTGGTTCGGAAGCCAATCGCTTTAACTCTCAGCATCTACCCTTTGTTACCTGTGTGACGGCCATAGAGATTGTAGGTTATGAACTTTGTTGTGCCAGTAATGACCTTCATCTCAAAATGCTGCCAATTATTCGATTCACTTGCTTGTGAGCCTAAAATCTTCTCATAGTTGGCAGCAGATAACATGAGTCTGAGCTGCTTTAACCTTAATTACTTTCTTGCTTTGTTGTTAAGTGACATCATTGAATAGACATATTGATATTCTAGTCAAATTCTAGCACAATTTTAGCACGTTTCTAGGATGTCTATTGTTTTCTCTACATTGCGTATAGAAAATTACGTTTATAATAAGTTTGGTTTCTTAGTTGGCGACTGGTGTGTCTAGTTATGCTAGCAAAAAAAAAAATGTGCTAAAGGGGCTAACTTCCTTGTAAGGAGATCCTGGAAATACCCAAAAGTTTGCAACTAAACGAAGAGGGTGGGGGGGGGGGGGCTAGCTGGGGAGCTAATCCTCTTTAGCCATTCCTCACCTTTTTTTTTTTCAAAAGGGCGCTCCGACGGTGTGGCATGCGATATATCTGGCGCTGTGCTTGGGTGATCTACCCTGGGCGCCAGTTTTCTCTCTCATTGATTTGGTCAGTTGTAAGGAGTGGGGGGGGGGGTCAGTACTAATATCTGAGGTACACTTCTGTGTACACGTGTCATCTTTAGCCTTCCTTGGGCAGACGTGGCGATCTAATACATGCAGTGTATGGGGCAATGGTGGTCATTGTTCTGGTGGACGCAGCGGCCTTATATTGTCATGTCATAAAAATGTACAGGTCTTACTAGCGATGACAAAAAAGATTTTCTTTATCGCCCCCCCCCCCCCCCAGCCTTTATGCTGCGGAACCTGTGGAACCCCCTAAAGCGGCCTTTGATTTCAATTTGGTCTAATCTATAATCTTGCTTTCCAAGAAGCTAACAAAAACCATTTTTACGACGTAACTTAGAAACGCCACATACCAACTAAAGAAGAGTACACATAGGTCATGAAGGTCCTAGAAGTGTCCACAGCTTCTTACAATTGCTAACACTCGGCAGAAACTGCATCTGGATTGGGTGGATGCTTTGCAGACCCGCTCTGAGAAGGACTTCAGTATTTGGTATTCTGTCTTGCCATTTGCCATTCAGTATTTTTCTTAGACATGTCATGTGGTTCTGTTTCTTTGCATGTTTTCTGTACACTGTCCACGTTTCCGAGGCATAGAGCGATGTAGGGAGGATGACAGCTTGATAGTTCCCTAGCTTTTGTGTATTTGTGATAATACCTCGTCTGTTCCAGACGTTTTTAGATAGTCTGCCATAGTATGCACTGGCCTTGGCGATACGCAATCACAGTGGTAAAGCGCCTGGCTTCCGAGCCGAGATTCCTGAGTTCGAATCTCATTAATAACTCCCGAGTCCACCTAAATCTGATGGGATACTTGACTTGGGGAAAGAACACAAGGTCTGAAAGTGGTACTTAACTTTTTACGAATGTATTAGAGTTGTGTACCTATATAAGTTACAACAATATTTAGACATTATCTTCAGAAGTCCCGTGTGTTTCCAATGGGTTATAAGGCTACAGTAAATACAGTCCACTCTCCACGGTCTCTTGCTAATCTTCTAATGGCTTCCCAGCTCTTTCCTGTCCTCTCGGCTTCAACTAGTACACCACACGCACGTTCTTTTTGGTCTTCTTCGTGTCTTGCCTAGAGAGCTCTGAAGTAGGCATCTTTCTTAGGATGTGACCCATTCCTCTCAACTTTTTAAAGTCTGCACATCTATATCTCTCCGTCCGCCCATATCTTTGTGTTGTTGTATTCAGTAATTTATCTTAATTCTTTCCAGACCAACAGATTCATTAACTACATTGTAACTCTGAGAAAGTGCCAGACTAACATTTGTCATAATAGCACATTCACACACATACATGTATGCTTAACATAAACACATACGTACATAGCCAGAGACACAATAATTACACACTCAGGCCCCCGACTCTTACAAACAATACACTTTTATTATTCAGTTTCCAGTGCTCTCCGTGGTATCAGCTAATTTGTCTCTCTGTAATTAACAGAATTAAAAGAGATTCGGGCGTTGGTGCCTCGAAATGTCAGACACTTTCATCATTGTCGTCTCCGACTGGCTCCTATTAGCATCGATGCTTCGCGGTAAGTTGTTTTTGGTGACTGCTTTGTTAATGGCTGGATGCTGATGACTGGACGCTAATGACTGAATTCTGATGACTGGACGCCTGGGACCGATAGCATCACATTATACCATTATAAGGTTCATTATTCCGCGCATTAATAGGGACAAGAAGAAAAAAGGACAATTATATAAACGTTTAAGCAGAGAGACAGATTTTTGTGTCCACAATTTGCAATATGAATTTCAGAACTGGTTTCTGGTAGATTCAAAGGTTGAAAATCAGCTGTTTTTCTTAAGCAGAAGATATCAATATGATCTGAAAAATGATAAGAGTAAAAACCCATTTATTTTTCCATATGGTGGGACAAAGTTCTATAAGACCTCTTTATATCAAAGCAGCTCTAGAGCTTAAAATGACTTGTATGAATCAGTCCAGAAAACCAAAAGCTTGGTACTTAAGGGAAAAAAAACCCAACTTATAAGATCTTGTATAAGCTCTTTGTGTGACCATAAGAAAATATACCGACATTGGACATTACCCAGAGGCCAGGAATGAGGTATTGGCTCCTCATCTGTTCCCTGTTCGAAGGTCCGCCATCAATAAGAACTAGAATTACTAGATGATCATTCAATCACATCGATTTTGTGTGAGACTCGACCTCTCAAGCCACACCGGTGTGGCCCCTTCTCATTGAGGACGGAGGCCGAGCACAAGAGAGAATCCTCAGTATTCCTACAATGTGCCACCACTAACATTGAGAGGACCGTCATTGTAGTGTACGATCAACGCGAGGAAGGGCGAGGTGGATTAGACGGGTTAGCGGAGCCATTCTTACATGCTCTTCACGTGCAATGCTTTGCCTGCTAGAAGGTGATGTGGAAGAACACTGGGGAACATTTTCCTTTCTCTTGTTAGCCTGTCTTACCTGACGGAGCTTTCTACGAGGACGCCGCTGGAAGGCAGGGAAAGGATACCGTCGAGCACAACCACTAGCCTTCAATCGATCGCGGATCAAGAGAGAGCATCTTACCACGTACCTTCAGTTTGTTTTTTCTTCTTGGAGTCACTTCCTAGAGCTCTATTTTCCCAGCTCCCTTTCTGTTGTGTTCTTGGTGATGTAATGTTGTAACGTATATTATGTTTTGGTATTGTAATGTTGTAGCTTATATGATGTTTTAGTTATGTAATGTTGTAACGTATAAGATGTTCTGGTAATGTAATGTTGTACTTATAAGATATTCTGGTAATGTGATGTTGTAACGTAAAAGATGTCATGGAAATGTGATGTAACGTATAAGATATTCTGGTAATGTAATGTTATAAAGTATACGATGTTCTGGTAATGTGATGTTGTAACGTATAAGATGTTCTAATAATGTAATGTTGTAGCATATAACATGTTTTGGTGATGTTATGTTGTAACGCATACGATGTTTTTCGTGATGTGCTGTTGTAACGTATACGATGTTTTGGTGATGCACATTTATTTTATACGATGGTTTGGTCATGTAATAATTGTTTCGGATATGATGATTTGGGGATATGGTTTAGAGATTTGTGACATAATTTTTGGCGGGCATTTTGAAGTAGCAGAACTCATTCGTTAGCTGCCATTCCAAATGTCTCTGCTTCGTTTCTCGAATCCATGAGAGATCACTGCCCCACTTTGAACAAGTTGGAATTTTTCGAACTAATGTGTTTCTTTTAATATTTTTTACTATTATTTAATATTATGCAGAGAATTGCTAACTATCTTTAAACAAACATATTTAAATCATATAAACGTTAACATTGATCTTTAGTTGTCGGCAGTTATGATCATATCCAGATTCTATTTAGTGAAATAATTCACTCCACTTCACACAATCTAATACTCATAATATAGTATGTATATAGACTAGTTCACAGCATATTGCTTCTAAATTCCGCTTGAAATCATTGCAGCCATAGTAATAAATTTCCTTTGGACCGTTTAGCCTTTTTACAATATTAAACAGACAAATTACAGTTGAACGCGTGTTGACGAAGCCATGAGTAGACTGTTGGTGGGGCAATGACTTTGCTTCTTCAGCGATCCATAGTCATAGGATCTGTTGGAAAGTGTCTGCAAGTGGAACTTTGGACAATCTAATTAACCAGGAGGGAGCGCGATGGCTAAGTGTTTAAGCGCTTGGCTTCTAAACCAAGGGTCCTGGGTTTGAATCTCGGTGAAGGCTTGGATTTTGAATTTCGGGATTTTTAGGGCGCCCCTGAATCCACCCAGCATCAATGTTACAGACTATGTCAGAAATTTATTGTGAATGTTTCAATATTTTAAAAAAATATTTTTAGTGGCAAGTAATAAAGACCAACGGAAATGATAAACATTTTTAAACATAACTTTCTATCAATATAAAAGCTCATTAAGAACATCCCAAAACATTCGAAATTTGGTATCTGTATATTCAATATGTAGGGCTACATTTTATGCAATTATAGTTATTATTATTTCAATTAATCTCATTATTACTGGTGTATAGCTCATCTTCCATGCTCCTCCTATAGCATTCCCCAGTAGGCTCGGGTTCAATCCTTTTTGTGGATATTTGAGGGGAGCTTTCCGTTCACTATTGAGGGGGTTCAACAAACACAACTCAGCTCAAGTCAAATTTCGATTTTTTAAATTCCATAGCCGAATTCGGGATTCTACCTTGATCCCATTCAGTTAAATTAGGAAGAGGTTCATGACACTCGGCCACATACCCTAGACTATCAATAACTAAGCAAGCAATTAAAAAAAAAATCAATACTTTATGTTTAAACAATACAGTAAACTAAACATTCTTTTTTTTTTTTCCCGTAATTTTGCAGCAATTCTAATTTTATATAGATCAGAACACGTGTGTCCTACCCTTGCACCGGGGTTTGCCGTATGCTAAGTGGATGTTACTGACGCTTAGTATAAAGAACAGTACAATATTATTGTCTAGAGTCCAATAGATTGAACATTAGGTTTCAGCGGTATTTAAAAAAAAAAAAAATTAAATAAGGAAGAGATTTTTCTGAAATTTTAATGTGTTGTCATGTTGCACGAGTTGAAGTGTCTGATTTCATCTCCGTACTAGAATGAAAAGTTTTCCCAGATAAATTAAATCATTTTTTTTTTACTATGACGAAAGTGTGAATTAATAAAAAGGAATTGAAAAAAAAAAAAGGAAGTAATTTAAAAAAAAAATAATTCCAAACTAGACCACAGAAGCCCAAACTAGACCACAGAAGCCCAAAGAAGCGCCAAGTTTTAATGCTGAAAATTCCTTTAAAATGATGCTTCTGCATTAGTCGATGTTATCTACATAAACAAATTGGCTAATTTTGTAATGCAAAGCTACATAAACAAATTGTCTAATTTTGCAATGCAAAGCTACATAAACAAATTGGCTAATTTTGTAATGCAAAGCTACATAAACAAATTGGCTAATTTTGTAATGCAAAGCTACATAAACAAATTGGCTAATTTTGTAATGCAAAGCTACATAAACAAATTGGCTAATTTTGTAAAGCAAAGCTACATAATCAAATTGGCTAATTTTGTAATGCAAAGCTACATAAACAAATTGTCTAATTTTGTAATGCAAAGCTACATAAACAAATTGGCTAATTTTGTAATGCAAAGCTACATAAACAAATTGGCTAATTTTGTAATGCAAAGCTACATAATCAAATTGGCTAATTTTGTAATGCAAAGCTACATAAACAAATTGGCTAATTTTGTAATGCAAAGCTACATAAACAAATTGGCTAATTTTGTAATGCAAAGCTACATAAACAAATTGTCTAATTTTGCAATGCAAAGCTACATAAACAAATTGGCTAATTTTGTAATGCAAAGCTACATAAACAAATTGGCTAATTTTGCAATGCAAAGCTACATAATCAAATTGGCTAATTTTGTAATGCAAAGCTACATAAACAAATTGGCTAATTTTGTAATGCAAAGCTACATAAACAAATTGTCTAATTTTGCAATGCAAAGCTACATAAACAAATTGGCTAATTTTGTAATGCAAAGCTACATAAACAAATTGGCTAATTTTGTAAAGCAAAGTAGGTACATATTTTATTTATTTATATTTTAAATCTTGAAATACCGCATTGATAAGTCTACACAAAATTCTTTTCAAATGAGTCATAGGATACCGTGTTGGTCACTTAACCTTTACCAGTGGATGTCCACTTTGACTACTTTGTCTGTTGATAGTCATCGGACTGCAAGACCGCCGTCCGTTCACTGTCCTAACCCAGCCGTTTTGTTTCGCCTGATGGCGGCGGCGCCCTACAGGCCTCGGCAATCATCTAATCCAATTTAAAAACGAGGCTGTCCCGTGTCCATTGGTAGACATCCTTAAGGTCATCCTGCACTGGGTTGATGATAGATAACAGATAAAAGAAGAACTGTTAAATGGACAAACATTAGAGAGCTAAAAGCCGGTGGTGCTGAAGTTTCTGAGACGAAACTTGTGGGAGCTGGGCGACAAACTTAATCTAACGGCCTTGAACTTCGCGAACCCTTTTAAAAACTGAGGTCACGTTGTAGGGGTGATATTATTTTTACTAGTGCAAATGTGGACTTCGAGATACATATTGGCGTACCCACGTGGTCGATGAGATAATAGAGTACATTCTTTATGAATGCCGAGCTCTGCATGAGGGACGATCGAGACAAGGAATTGAGAGAGAGAATACTGGTCCATGTGCGGCAAGAGGTCTGTCCATGTACGGGGATAAGGCGACCTTACAACTCACTGCCCGCTTCCTCTTCCGTGCTCTAAGGGAGTAATCTTAGCATGGTTTGTTACTAATGGGGCTTCTGAGTCGGTCGTGTGGTATGAGTTTCGGCTTATCGTCGAGATGATCCCCCCCCCCCCCGTTCGAATCTTACCCGCTTCCATTTCTGTCATCCTACAGGAGGCATGTGCAATGGCATGATTACTATGATAATCTTCTTTTATATAAAACAAACAAAAAAAAATTATACGCCTTACATCTACACTTCGTTTCTTCATTTATTATGAAGTAACATTGTCCTGAGGTTGTACAACAGTGGTTCTCAACCTTTTAAGCTCGGCGAGCCCTTTTTACAATCTCCCACTCTGCCGCTACCCACCTTCCTAGACACACACAGCATTAGAAGAATAGACAATAACAATCCTTATTTTTGATGGTCTTAGGCGACCCCTGGCAAATCGTCAATCGACCCCCCCCCCCAAGGGGGTCGCGATCCACAGGCTGAGAACCCCTGTTGTACAATAGTGTATTTTGTGCATCATTCTTCAGATGTTCTTATTTGGATACGTCGATCATTAGATTAAGTCAGCATAACGACCAACCGCTTCATTTTCCCCTTACTAATGTTGGGTGGAGTCAGGACGCCCTAAATATCCCAAAATTAAAAAATAACAATCTTCACTGACATTCGAACCCGGGACCACTCTGTTCGCAAGACAAACGCTTTGCCACTCAGCCACACGTGTTGTCGATTCTATGCTAACCCACTACATTCTATCATACAACTCATACAACTATCTAAGGGAAATAACATCGCACCTACAACTATATATCTAAATAATGTAGAAGTTATTTTCCTTATTCAATATGAAACAAAATAATTTATTTACAATAATTAATAGATTAATTGGTTAATTTTTTAACTGATTCGTGTTTTGTTAGGTACAGTAAACATTTCTTTAACGTTTCAACGTGATCCAAGAATGGGTGTGCTAGAATTAGGTGCTCAATTATCTAAGGGGATGAAACCCTACATATTTAGCCGTATCTTTGAATATTGGAGGATTAAATGCTTTTGTTGGCATCAAATAAAATAACTAAATTATCAGTGATTAATTGGCTAAATGGTTAATTATTTTCATTGATTCATATCTTGTCTATGCCGATGAATATTAAGAAATTAAGACCGAAAAATACGCAACGAATTAAAAACCTTTCTCCAAATCAACAAATAATATAGCTCCGGTAGCACTAATATGCTTCATGAATAATTATTAATCACCAGAATAGAAATAACGCTTCAACATTTCACCAAAAGGGAGAAACAATGGTTTTCTTACTGATTCGAACATTTAAAGTCTAACAAGTAGATCTAAGCATTCGTGAATAGACCTAGAGTTATAGTGGACACTTAGAGTTAGCCTTGTAGACCTAGAGTTATAGTGGACACTTGGAGTTAGCCTTGTAGACCTAGAGTTATAGTGGACACTTAGAGTTAGCCTTGTAGACCTAGAGTTATAGTGGACACTTAGAGTTAGCCTTGTAGACCTAGAGTTATAGTGGACACTTAGAGTTAGCCTTGTAGACATAGAATTATAGTGGACACTTAGAGTTAGCCTTGTAGACCTAGAGTTATAGTGGACACTTAGAGTTAGCCTTGTAGACCTAGAGTTATAGTGGACACTTAGAGTTAGCCTTGTAGACCTAGAGTTATAGTGGACACTTAGAGTTAGCCTTGTAGACCTAGAGTTATAGTGGACGCTTAGAGTTAGCCTTGTAGACATAGAGTTCTTTTATGTTTGAGATTTCGCAATTTTTTTTCTACATTTATTTTTTATTTGAGTCCTGTGCAATGTCCCACCGGAACCCCTAGGCGGCGGCCTAATTTGCTATGCCTGACGCCGGCCCTGCACACACACACTCGATCTTCTCAGAATTTGAAAGCCCTGAAACGTGGACATAACCAATTATGTTTTTATCCATGGGGTCTTTACTAAGACGGTGAATAGGTTATTATCGAGTTCACGCTGCCTCTCATGGTTCAAATACCACCAACGAAGATTCTTAGGTCAAGACCTACGGAAGGTCGGTTGGACTGTTACCACTTTCGTGCTGATAACAAGGGAATTAATTTTTTGAGAATTCGAAGTGTGACACGATAGCCTTTTCTTTGGGGGCAGTTCTAAGGTGGCGGGCGTTAAATTTTATGCTCGCATTTGATGATAATACGATGGAAGAAGACAGGGCGCCAGGCGCCATGAAAGAACTACAGAAGGGGAGACAGTTTGAGGGCGTTCTAAATTACTTCATTACCGTCCGTTAGTTCAGCCTTATTTATGAACGCTGGATAGGTGGAGAGAATTTCTTGTGGCTGCTAACATTGCGAATTTAGCCGAGGGAGGGCGCTATAGAAATGGTCCAGCACAGGTTAGACCCCATGTCGAGGCCCCTGATGTGTGCCTCATCTGTCGTGCCGATGGAAAGCAGGGGGAAGATTAAAGGGAACTCAATACCGTATTTTTTTTTCTTTACGTGTTGTTGTGTTACTGCAAGAGTTGCTTTCTCCTGATTGCCCCTCGCCGTGTTAAGGTGTAGTGTTCTCCCTAATATTAGCTGTAATTGAGCAGCGATACAGTGTTGACTCATGGCGCTCGGGGGGAGGGGGTATTTCGGCGTTTGGGGCGAGTATGGCGGCGTGGTGAATAGGGTCAAAAAGTAGTTTTTTTTGTACAGTCCCCTTTCCTGTCAAGAATAAAAGAGAAAGAGAAAAAAAAAGTGACTTAATGTTTTATATACTGGCAAAAGTTAAGGCCCTAAAGCTCCTGGCGACCCCCCTAGACTTGCAAAAAAAAATTGAAGTCGGCACGCAGGCAAGAAGTCGTATCCCTTTTGTCTTCCCTATCTGTTCACACGCAGAAGATCGGATGTCAGCCTACAAAAGCCCCTGCGCATGCGCTAGAATGAACAGACCAGTTACCATATGTTTGGTCACATGGAACGGAGGTGAGAATATGTTGTATCGGTGTGTGGTGTGGTTGGTGGCTCAACTGAATTTTTTTTTATATTTCTACAGTGAAGGTTGGATTTAGTTGCCAAGAGGCAAGAGTACCAGCCTGTCAACTAAGGGACACGAGCTGGCATCCCTGCGAAGGATGGCATTATGATCACCAGATTTAATTAGAACTGATTGTCTGCCCGTGTGATAGACTAGTTCACCGATAACCACAACAACAGCTGGACTAAATCAATTGCCCCCCTCCCCCTTTTTTCGCTTCCCAACTGTCTGTTTTACGTTGGAATCATTTCTTGAAATTTTCCTCTTAGACCCCCCCCCCCTTTTGGGCAAGGGGGGGGGTGTTAGGCTAATGAGAAAGCGCTTGGTTTCCGGACCGAGGGTTCTCGAGTTCGAGTCTCAATGAAGCCCCCCGTCCGCCATAGATTTCGATGTCTGAAATTAATAAATTTCACAAATCTAGAGTTAGTTAGGTCAATGGTATTCTAGTTTGTGAGGTGAATGTCATAATCCCATTGAATGTCATAATTCCATAGATTGTCATGATTATAAATAATGTACTTATTCAACAGAGTATGTAAATGATGCCACTGAATGTAAGGATTCAACAGAGTATGTAAATGATGCCACTGAATGTAATGATTCAACAGAGTATCGAAATGATTCCACTAAATGTAATGATTCAACAGAGTATGTAAATGATGCCACTGAATGTAATGATTCAACAGAGTATGTAAATGATTCCACTAAATATAATGATTCAACAGAGTATGTAAATGATTCCACTGAATGTAATGATTCAACAGAGTATGTAAATGATTCCACTGAATGTATTGATTCAACAGAGTATGTAAATGATTCCACTGAATGTAATGATTCAACAGAGTATATAAATGATTCCACTAAATGTAATGATTCAACAGAGTATATAAATGATTCCACTAAATGCAATGATTCAACAGAGTATATAAATGATTCCACTAAATGTAATGATTCAACAGAGTATATAAATGATTCCACTAAATGTAATGATTCAACAGAGTATGTAAATGATGCCACTGAATGTAATGATTCAACAGAGTATGTAAATGATTCCACTTAATATAATGATTCAACAGAGTATGTAAATGATTCCACTGAATGTAATGATTCAACAGAGTATGTAAATGATGCCACTGAATGTAATGATTCAACAGAGTATGTAAATGATTCCACTAAATATAATGATTCAACAGAGTATGTAAATGATTCCACTGAATGTAATGATTCAACAGAGTATGTAAATGATGCCACTGAATGTATTGATTCAACAGAGTATGTAAATGATTCCACTGAATGTAATGATTCAACAGAGTATATAAATGATTCCACTAAATGTAATGATTCAACAGAGTATATAAATGATTCCACTAAATGCAATGATTCAACAGAGTATATAAATGATTCCACTAAATGTAATGATTCAACAGAGTATATAAATGATTCCACTAAATGTAATGATTCAACAGAGTATGTAAATGATGCCACTGAATGTAATGATTCAACAGAGTATGTAAATGATTCCACTAAATATAATGATTCAACAGAGTATGTAAATGATTCCACTGAATGTAATGATTCAACAGAGTATGTAAATGATTCCACTGAATGTATTGATTCAACAGAGTATATAAATGATTCCACTAAATGTAATGATTCAACAGAGTATATAAATGATTCCACTAAATGTAATGATTCAACAGAGTATATAAATGATTCCACTAAATGTAATGATTCAACAGAGTATATAAATGATTCCACTAAATGTAATGATTCAACAGAGTATATAAATGATTCCACTAAATGTAATGATTCAACAGAGTATATAAATGATTCCACTAAATGTAATGATTCAACAGAGTATGTAAATGATTCCACTAAATGTAATGATTCAACAGAGTATATAAATGATTCCACTAAATGTAATGATTCAACAGAGTATATAAATGATTCCACTAAATGTAATGATTCAACAGAGTATATAAATGATTCCACTAAATGTAATGATTCAACAGAGTATGTAAATGATGCCACTAAATGTAATGATTCAACAGAGTATGTAAATGATGCCACTAAATGTAATGATTCAACAGAGTATGTAAATGATGCCACTAAATGTAATGATTCAACAGAGTATGTAAATGATGCCACTGAATTTAATAATTTCCATGAACGTAATAATCCCACTTTTTAAACATTGATGTAATGTCATTTTAATATATATATATATACAACAGGGTCGGCCTAACAATTGCGGGCCCTATGCGAATCGGATTGTGCAGGGCCCAGTCTGTTTAGGGAAAAGAATAATATTGTATTAGAAAATAAAATTCATCTTTGCATTTTATTCATATTTTTATGCTTATTAGAAAATAACGATCTGATTACACGTAGTACAGAATTCATTCATTACATGAGTTTACTTAGGCACCTCGTCGGATTGCTTGGTGTGTCGGATTATAAAGTGTCGAAGTATTAAGAGTCAACTGCATATTTTTAAAACAACAACCTATAAGCATATGTAATCCGGTATACCATATGTTTCTTAAAGATACTATTATTAATATATATTATCTAACTTGTTTGAGAAATTGGTTCGCATTGTTTAATTTCTGAAGCATTAGTATTCGATTTCGGAAGGCCAATATACATAGAGTTATAGTTATATGGCTTTAAAAATAGAATGAGGTTTCCAAAGTCGGGGGGGGGGGGGTAGAATTTTAGTATCTGACGTAGGCTACTTTTGTAGGTAACAAAAACATTATATTTCGCAGATATTAAAAAAAAAAAAGAATCTTTTGATGTCATCTTTTGGTGTTGTTTGATCGCTAGATCTGTGTTCCAAATGCCTTCTCCTTTGGGATGCGACATCTAAAGAAGATTTGCAAGCTACGAAGTGCAAAGAGGAGGGGGGGGATGCTAGGTGGTGGGGGTTGGCGCGACGGAACAGAGGAAACCACCCGACTATCTAGTCAGGGAGGGTGATCAAAGCGAGGCCCGTCAATCAGAGGATAATGGGTCTTCATAGAACTGGAATCTGATGAACTTAGATGTTATTATTCGTGTGTGGATATTTCTTTTTTTTTTTTTTTTTTTCGTATTGCATGGGAAAGGGGAGGGAGGGTTCTCAAATTGTTGGAAACAAAATCAAGATATTGTTAACAGGATAGTCGTCTTATAGAGACACGGAAGTGTAAGTTTATCTACATCTTCACTCAGTTAGAAATCTTAAGAAGAATGCGAGAGAACAAATGTTAAAAATATTGTCAATAGCTCTAAAACCAACAGGCATTCCAAATTCAATGTTTGTTTTTACAAAGCTTATATCCGCTCCATCTGTCTGTCTTTATGTCTGTCTGTCCGTCTGTCTATTAAACGCTTCTACACGTTATTTCTCTCACACACACAAATCTAGGATGAAATTGAAAGTTTTAACAATTATTTCTTGTACCTGACAAAACAAGAATAAAATAATAATAATAATTTAAAAAAATAACCAATCGGTTTAAAAAACTTTGGGTAATTAATTATTTTGTTTGTAATCGAACCATTAAAAGAAATCGTACTTGGCAGATGTAGCGGTATTCGTTTATACTTTGTGTAGAGAGTTAACTAACTCGTCGATCAAAACTTTGAAACTAACAATAAAACCTGATATCTTCATAAGCACTTCGCCGGCACAGTGGTTAGTGTATTGGCTTGACATCTTCTTTTTTTGAAGTAACATCTGTATTATATAAGACAAAAAGATAAGAAGATAAGAGGAAGCTTGAGCCCTCGAGTTTGAGTTCAAGTCTTACAACTTTTTTCTTGGTTAATGCTTTTAAAAAGCGATCACGGAGACATTTAATCTGAGACCCCTTCTTTATCTCCCCCTCCCTTTTCCTCAATAGGTCCAGACAAGTGATAGGATCAAAGCGCATTGAGAAAGATATAAGCATGAAATTGCGCTAAACAAAAACAATTGGTAAAAATATTTCTAATCGCACTGGGCCATTATTGTCAGTCTAGATCGATTACAAATTTAAAGAAATGACTGATCCAAACTAATTAATAGTTAATATAAGGTTGTTGTTTTTTTTTACATCTTCAACTGGGTAAAATAAACATATTGACAAATGGAACGACATAGAGCGTATTTAGATCATTATTGAGGCAAGGAAGATATCCACATACACACATACCTTGTCACAACATATTGGGGAATTTTAAGAATTAATATTACATATAGTTATCTGCTCTTTGCTTACTTTTCGATTAAACTCCACATTCTTTATGCAATAAAATACACTAATGTAGAAAAAGAATATAAAGCAACGCGGAGAAATGTGGGAGTGATACTACGCAACATTGGATAGCTGCCTGGTCGCGTGGTACGCGCTTTGGACTGTCGTTCGACCCGATGGTTGTGAGCCAGATAACCTGTCCGCTTCCTTCCCCTGCTGTCCTCTATGTGGTTTGAACTAGGATCCAACAATCTTTTGATTTCTGAAAAAAAAAGTCCGAAGTTGGAAAATAATTAGAAGAAATTGTGAGATTGTTAAACTGAAGTAAGCAATGTGAAGGACGATACATTGGAAGATCTCTGCTGCCAACTAAATATCTCAAAAGTCCATGTTGTTCTTATAGCAAATCTGTTTTTTTTTTTTTCTAAGTTTCCCTTTTTTTTTAAAAAAATAAAATTCTTCTTTACTTGCGCTTCTGTAATAGAAGTAAAGTTAATTACCCCTTTAAGACCTTGCAAATTATTGGCAGATGACGGTAAGGTCATCTGTTTCTGTGGCTCGCGGTTAACAAGGGTGTCATACGGCTAGCGCAATGACCAGCCGCCTTTGCTTTTCCCCAACTGATGTCAGGTACCCAAAAGAGTTAGGTGGACTCGGGGGCATCTAAGAAATTTTGAAACTCAAAATCATAGTCTTCAAACCCGAGACATGTAAGCACTCTGAGAACCATTGTTTGCTAGAGATTTCCTAAGACAGCGTTCCTCTTAAGACTTACGCGGTGTAGTAGATTTAAAGAAGCCATAAAACAAAGTCATATATCCTATCTGTACATCAGACATCAAGTAATGCACGAACTAGAAAGAGAAGATAGCTTAACCATTTTCAAATTTCAATCAAGCTTCAATTCTAAACCCCCGCGCCCACCTCTGTGTTAGTAGAAGAGGTGTTCCGAGCGCCTGCCCATGCCCCCAATACGCCCCTCATCCCGTACCCCCCCCCCCACACACACACACAATTCGTAGTTTTAAGTAAGTAAGGCAATTGTACCAACCCATTAGAGGGATTACTGCCTATTAAAGGGAGCCACCAAATACCGCGGCGATTAATCAGTGTATGAGGGGCGCCGGAGGGCGAAGTGCATAAAACTGTGTTCAGTGAACTAAAGAGATAGGGGCGCTAGGTTTGAATGTCTCTCGTTCCATCATCTTCTCTCTCCGCCCCACACCCCCGGACGTCTCAGTTCAAACCTCCTTTGCTTCAAGCTTGGCGACACACACCCTGGTTTGGAAAATAAAATAGTGTGACATTTTCGGAAGTTAAAAATAATTGTTTCGTTTTTTTTCCCCTTTGATCCTTTTGTCATTAACTTCCAACTTTTTAATTTTAAATAATAGACAAGAGTAAGCCTCCTTTTGAAATGCAGGAGACACGAGTTAACCTCCCTTTGAAATGCAGTCATTAGTTGTATTTACTTGAGGAAGTTGTGAATCTTTTTTTTTTTTTTTTTTGGGAAGACTCAGGAGCTCAAATTTTGATGACGACATTTGTCTAAAAAAAAATAGAAGCGACGATGTGTTACTGTGTAATACATGCATATAATTTAATACTGCTTGAACTGGGCTCAGTTATTAAGCTACGTAACTCTGAATAAAAAGGATAACTCCAGTCGTCGCATTAGTCTTGTCAATGTATCAAAGGAATCTCTAAGTCACTTGCCTATGTCTGATGCTGGTTTCATCTATCTGGGAAACACACACCTCTCAGGATCTCACAGGCACACAGGTCAGTGATAACACTGAAAGAGTCGTTGAAAAAAAAGGTGATGTGTGTGTGTGTGTGTGTGTGTGTTCGCGAGAAGAAGCTGTGAGTGTTTCTACACGAGGTAGGACAGGATTCTGTTTGAATGTTAAGATTATTTCATTTAATCATTTAATCCTGTATATCATTGTCTTTACAGAATCTTTCTTTTATATATGAATCCATCATGTCTCTCTTCGTAAAGATCAATCTTTGTAATGGATGGATCTGTGTCTCTTGTAATGGATTGATCTGTGTCTCTTTGTAATTGACGAATCTGTGTCTCTTAGTAATGGATGAATTGGATGGCTGCCTGGTCGTGCGGTTTGCGCGCTGGACTGTCGTTCGGATTTATCGACGGTCGAGGGTTCAAACCCTGCCCGCTCCCATCCCCCGTCGTCATGCGGGAGGTTTGGACTAGGAAGTAAACTATCTTCAACTCTGAAGGAACATCCGAAACATGTAAAACATTTTACAAACAAACAATCGGAGTCTCTGCATAATGGATGAATCTGTGTCTCTTTGTAATGGACGAATCTGTGTCTCTTAGTAATGGATGAATCGGAGTCTCTGCATAATGGATGAATCTGTGTCTCTTAGTAATGGATGAATCGGAGTCTCTGCATAATGGATGAATCTGTGTCTCTTAGTAATGGATGAATCGGAGTCTCTGCATAATGGACGAATCTGTGTCTCTTAGTAATGGATGAATCGGAGTCTCTGCATAATGGATGAATCTGTGTCTCTTAGTAATGGATGAATCGGAGTCTCTGCATAATGGATGAATCTGTTATTTCGTAATGGGTGAATCTGTGTCTGTACCAACGATGATTCTCGTGTCTCTTCATCATGCATGAATCTGTGTCTTCAAAAAGGATGAAGATCTCTCTCTACACTATGGGCGACTTTCGCATCTCATTATTATGGATGCATCGTGTCTCTACTGGATGTGATAACCAAATGTACGTCGGTTATAAATGAATTTCTCTCTCCATTCCTCTTTCTCTCTCTCTCTCTCTCTCTCTCTCTCTGCCTTCCCTATTGATTGCCTGACCTTAAAAACCTGGGATAGCCCAACGACAATATACGTATATGCTGGATCTAAACTGTGGTCACTTAGAACTGTTTTCAAAACGAAATCTTGCATCAAATGGTCAACAGTTTAGTTTCCACGTTGTCTTTCCAATACCCCCCCCCCCCCCAAGTTTGCAAGGAGATCTTTCTCCCCCTCCCCCCCCCCCTCTGCCTATGGCAAAGACTGCAAAAGAGACGACAGCCGAGCTTCAAAAGGAAAACTAAAAAAAACTTGGAGAGACGAGTTGAACCTACGAAGAACGTTTGGGACACAAGGCCTTCATCAACGAAGAAATCTAAAAGACAAACAAATTAATATATGAAATATTATTTCCGTTAACGCGTCTGTCCGAAGTGGTTGATAAGCTGTTGTAAAAATGGAGCTAGTTTTTGTTACGTTTGTCTCTAGACGCGAAGACCTCGTCATACAAACTTCATGTGATTTTCTTGTTTCAATATATCTGTTCACCACTGTAATGCAACTTTTTTTTTTTTCAGACTAAAAGAAGAACAATTTCTTACAAAATAAGTACTAAGTCACTCCATCTTTCTGTGTGGATTCTTTTCTTCCACTTTCCTGTATCAGATTCACTTGAAATTTTCCACAATTACTCATTTTCGATGACAACACATGAATCATTCAGAAAATTAACCAATTATTTAATTAATTAGAAGTAACTAATTTTTTACACAGAAAATGGGAAATAAATATAGCAGTGACTATGCAGTTATAGAAGGTCAATTTTTTTCATACCAGAAGAACAATTTTAAGTTCAGCCTAAATTACAGGTCACCCTTCCTTATCAACTCACATATCGACTTTTCCTATGAAAACCTGGCACAATGCGGGAGGTCTATAAAAGTCATTTACACAATCTTAAAAAAGGTGTAAAACTTGTTAAATATGAATAAGTCTTAAGATCAACTCTTGTTGCCTGCCTTTACAAACGTCCAATGCTAAATACCCACATTTTTTATGTTATTCTTAATTTATTGTCTTTAAAACTAAAAGAAGGGGAAAAAAACAACAACAACCTGCTTCAGGGCTAGAATTGCCAGGTTGTCCAGATTTCACTTGTCACTCTCCAGAGTGCTAGCATCGTGATATCAATTTATTGCGTGTTATCGCCAAACAAGCCGTAATTAAATGTTATCTTCCCAGGTCTCTTTGATTGAAAACATTCATTTGGGATTGTGGAGTGGGTGAGTGTGCGCGTGTCCGTGTGTGAAAGTGGAAGGGGGACGACTTCTGCTCGTGAATTCGTTACTGATGGCGCAACGCGAAACAAATGGCCGAGTTGGACGATAAATTTGTCATGTCCGAGACCCGCGCTCTCTGCTCCCCCCCCTCCCACCCCCTCTTTTAGTGATGACGTAGTTGGTCACCTGGACACGTCCAGGATTTTTTTTTTTTTTTTTGTCTTTAAAGTGTTGTTTTTCTCACCTGAGAATTTCCTAGATTTAAGCACCCAAGGTGTTTCCAAAAGGGGTCCAAAAGTGATGTTATTTGCCCCGGTGTTGTAAATCGTATGATTGTGTTTGGTGCCATAAGTGCTGGGAAAACAAGGTTAAGCGTGAGAAACTGAAGCGATATAAGGGTCACGTCGTGTGCGTTTGTGTGAGCGGGTTTCTGGTTGACCTTCCAAGAGAGGCCCCCTGATAACTAGAGGCTGAAGTTTAGAGCTCGGCTAAATCAAACTCAAAGGTTTGGGAATCGAGTCATGTTATGTTCAATGGAGCAGTTGAAGGCTTTAATGATTGAACTATTTTACAAAACCAACAAAATATAACAATGTAAATCATAAATGAAATGTGTAAATTTTAAGCTCTTCATTTTTTTTTGAGTGTCGGCAGATTGTTGAGTCGTTGATTATGTATTTAAAGTTAATGTACATTTAATTCTTTTCAGTGACGCTACCGAGAGCCCTGGACTGCTCCGCACATCTTTTCATTCAGATCTCTGCACTACGCAAGACAGCAGGGTTTCTGTCCAGGGCTTTTGCAAGAGAGGATTTGAGCCTCTCAAGCCCTTACTCAAATGGAGTTTGATGATGATGATGATGATGATGATTCAGATCTCTTGCGCATTACACCTCCGCACCCAAACGTTTGAGTTGTAGGTCTGCCTCTACATCGTCCAGCCATCTTACTGAGGATCTTTTGGTTGCTTGTCTTTGTACCAAGAGTACATTAAAACTCACTCTGTCAGTCTGGTACAAATATTACTCAAGTTATTTCTATCACTTCCGAATTTCCAATCAAGTTGAAGCTTTGCACAATTATTCATTGTCGAAGACAATACACGAATCAATCGAAAAATTAACCAATTAAATAATTATTTAGTTTAATTAATTAAGTAACTAGTTTTTTTTAATATAGGAAAAGGAAGATAAATCATGCAGTATTGATTTATTTGACAGTTATTGTGCTTTGTTTCTTAAAATGCACTTTTAAAATATTTTGCTTGCTTTTCATTGGACACGCTGTTTTCTCCAGTCCATTCCCTGACACTATGTTAACTGACCTGTAACTATTTTTAATATCTTCTCGTAATTGGTAAATCTCCTGGATAGTGTTTATCCTTCATTCAGTTTTATCTTATTTAGCTTTAGCCCCATATAAATGTAATAATTCTACTTTCCAGATATTTAGCAGATTGTATTTCCTGGTGTGGTGGCTGGGGGGGGGGGGGGTTAAAGCGCTTCGCTTCTGAACCGTGGGGTCCCTGGTTTAAATCTTGGTGATTTTTATTTTATTTCGGGCACTTTAGGGCGCCCAAGAGTCAACGCAGCTCTAATTGGTACTTCACTCTAGTTGGGGAAACGTAAAGGCGGTTTGTCGTTGTTCTGGCCACATGACACCCTTGTTAACCGTGGGCCAACAGAAACATTATCTGTCCACTAAGATTGGATTAAAATATTGTCATAATGTAAATGCTACATCTATTTTCTGTTCCCACTTAGATTTGGTTAAAATGCCGAGAGTATCCGGTGGTTTAATACGGTTTATATATATACAAAAGTGGGGCGCGGTGGTCGAGTGGTTAAGCGCTTGGCTTCCGAACCTCAGGTCCTGGGTTCGAATCCCGGTGAAGACTGGGATTTTGAATTTCGGGATTTTAAGGGCGCCCCTGAGTCCACCCAACTCTAATGGGTACCTGACTTTAGTTGGGGAAAGGAAAGGCGGTTGGTCGTTGTGCTGGCTACATGACACCCTGCTCGTTAACCGTTGGCCTAAGAAACAGATCACCTAAACATCCTCTGCCCCATAGATCGCAAGGTCTGAAAGGGGAACTTTAATTTACTTTTTTTATTTACAAAAACTAACTAAATAATCTGTTGTCCTAGAACTAAGTCCATTGTCCTCCAGGACTACGACTATATATAAGTGAAGCTAGGTGCTGAAACAAATGATGATACATACATATATTAAACATAAATGAATAGCAGCACCAGGGACCAAGTTTCTAAAAGAGAAAGTAGTGAATTAAATGCGATGAAAATAAGGGACTGCGCCGACCAAGGCTAGAACCAGTGACCCTGGACTACGACTAGTTCAGTAAAAGTACTTAAGAGTTAACATTTTACTATTGAGTGACCTGGGTTTAAGATGACCTGTGTCCTTTCTGTGAGTGATTTCTCTCTGGTGGGTGCGCGTGTGTGTGTGTGTGTGTGTGTGTGTGTATGAGGCAGGGCGTCATCACTCGTGTCACGGCCGATGCATTAATTGCCCCCTAATTTCCACCAATTAGCTGACTCCGACAGGGGGCGCACTGGAGGCTGGCGCGCGCCTCGGCCTGAAAATGAGGTAGAATGAAGAAAAGGTTGTGGGGATGATGATAGTGTGATACTAGCGAGATACTGTTGGAGGTATTAGATGGGTGCCGAGGGGGGGGGCGGGGCAGGACCAGGAGTTGGCTTTTAGACAGAGAGACATTTACCTCGTTACATTCGCTTCATATAATGAACAATCTTATTGTATTGTTACGTATTTCTGATTTTCTGGCTAAATGTACTAGGCACACAAATAAAAGAAACACTGCAAAGAACTTGACGACTCAACTTTCAGCTTTAAATAACTTTATTGAATTATAACTATAACAATTCGTCACTGTAACATGTAGCGTATACGTCTTACATCGACTGTATCGACTGTAACGGCTCAAGTCCACTCTCTTCTACTGTCTCGCACAGTAGAGAACAGTGTCGACGACTGTACTGACTCTTTTCACATGAACATCTCTGGTTTATAAAGAGTCCCTAATCGCTTGTCTATTGTTGCAAAAACACTGCTAGTACCCTCTGGAACAACATGGGAGGAAACATCACATCCTGTTGTTGTTTATACATGTCGATTCCAGAGTATGCCTGCTGCAGTGTCATCTCGCCGAGGTCACACGTAGTGACCTCTAACTGTCACTGTTCATTTGTCACAATGCCCCCCTTCGTAAATCTGTTCGTCCTCTGGAACAACACATGAGGCACGTCCCATCCTGTCTTTGTTTACATGCATAGATTCCAGATAACACTCGGTGCTGTGTCATCTCGCCGGGGTCACACATAGTGACCTCTACCTGTCACTGTTCATTCGTAACACTGCCCCCTTCTTAGATCTGTTCGTCCCGAACAGATTCTATTTCACCACGGTACTGATGGAGTCGGTCAACGTGGACAACCTTCAGCTTGGACCGTGGACTTTTCTGTATCCGGTAGACCACGTCGTTTATTCTTTTTACGACACGGTATGGACCTTCCCAGTCTCTTTGGAGTTTCGGGGATCTGCCTTTTCGTCTCTGTGGGTTATAGAGCCACACGAGATCATTCTCATGGAACCCCGACGTATTGGCCCGTTTGTCATACCTCGTTTTCATCAGGTCACTGTTGGTCTTGATGTTTCTGCGGGCCAATACATGAGCATTCTCCAATCGTCTTCGGAGATTGGTGACATATTCAGTTGAAGACACTGGCGTATCTCTCGGAATCCCAAATAACAGGTCACATGGTAGACGAAGCTCACGACCAAATAACATCTTCGCTGGGGTATATCCTGTGGTGCTATGAACGGATCCTCTGTATGACATGAGGAACATGGGGATATGGCTGTCCCAGTCGTCTTGTCGGTCATCAGTAACCTTAGACAGATGTTGTTCTAGGGTTCTGTTGAATCGCTCCACCATCCCATCAGATTGCGGATGGAGAGCTGTCGTGTGAGTCTTTTCGATGCCAAGTGTCTTGCACATCTCCTGGAAAACTTTGGACTCGAAGTTCCTGCCCTGGTCAGAGTGCAACTCATTAGGTACACCAAAGCGACTGATCCAGTTATCCACGAGTGTTTCGGCCACTGTGATAGCTTCTTGATTTGGTATGGCATAAGCTTCTGGCCATTTGCTGAAATAGTCCATGACTACCAAAATGTATTTGTTTCCTTTCTTGGTTTCAGGAAATGGGCCTGCTACATCTATTGCGATCCTCTCGAATGGAACACCAACATTATACTGTTGCAAAAGACCCCTAGTTTTGCGTCGAGGGCCTTTTGCTGCCGCACATATGTCGCACCTTCGACACCATTCCTCTACATCCTCTCTATATCTGAACCAGTAGAACCGCTGACGAACCTTTTCCAGAGTCTTATTGACACCAAGATGAGATCCGCTAGCGCCATTATGCATCTCTTTCAGTACTTCAGCAACTCTCACCTTCGGTAACATCAGCTGAAGGCGATTGGATGTTCCATCAGCAGATTCCCAAACTCTTTTGATGACACCATTGACTAACGTCAGCGAGTCCCACTGAGCCCAGTACGCCTTGGTGGCTACCCCCTTCTCAGAGATGTCTTTCCAATCTGGCCGTTGTCCATCTTCTTTCCATAGAAGAATGGGAGCCAGATCTTCATCTTGCATTTGGTCCTCTCGAATCCTTTTATCACACCAGGGTCCGGAAACATCTACTCCGAGCCGAAGACAATTGACAGCTACCTCCTTTTCTTCAGCCCTCTTGCAGTGCTTACATTCTGCTTTGCAGGGTCGTCGAGACAGTGCATCAGCATTTTGGTGAATTTGCCCTTTTCGGTGCTTAGTTTCAAATTCATAGGTTTGAAGACGTTCGATCCACCTTGCCACCTGACCTTCAGGGCTCTTAAACGAAAGCAACCATTGCAGAGCTGCGTGATCTGACCTTAAGATAAATTTCTGCCCGTATAGGTACTTGTGGAAATGTTTTATTGCATCCACAGCAGCCAGCAATTCACGTCTCGTCACACAGTAGTTCCTTTCAGCTCTCGATAGGCTTCGACTGAAGTATGCGATGACTCGTTCAGTTTCATCCACCTTTTGGGACAAGACTGCGCCTATTCCAGTGTTGCTTGCATCTGTGTCGAGTATGAATGTCTTCCCTGGAATGGGGTAGGCCAATACTGGTGATGAGGATAGTGTGTTTTTCAGCCTCTCGAAAGCTTCTTGACATTCAGATGTCCAAATAAATGGCCTCTTTTGCTCTGTCAGTTGATGAAGGACCTTACAGATGTTTGAGAAATTTGGCACGAAACGTCGGTAGTATGTACAGAGTCCCAAGAAACTTCTCAGCTCATGGATATTACTTGGCGTAGGCCATCGTTTCACTGCCTCAACTTTGTCAGGGTCAGTGCTGACTCCGTCATTTGACACAATGTGACCAAGGTACTTAACGTTTTTCCTGAATAAGGAACACTTCTTTGGGCTGAGTCTCATTCCCGCACTTCTTATCCGTTGAAATACTTCCTTCAGATTTGCAAGGTGCTCTTCAAAAGTTTTGCCAATGACAATAATGTCATCAAGGTAAACAAGGCATGTAGTCCAATGAAGTCCTCGTAAAACCCTCTCCATCAATCGTTCAAAGGTGGCTGGTGCGTTGCAGAGACCGAATGGCATCACAGTAAATTGCCAGAGGCCATTGCCAGCAGAGAAGGCGGTTTTCTCTCTATCATTGGGATGCATTTCAACTTGCCAATACCCACTCTTTAGGTCGAGAGTAGAAAATACCTGGGACCCTGCAAGCGTGTCCAAAGTATCGTCGATTCTAGGAAGTGGATAACTATCTTTATGTGTGACTTCATTCAGAGCTCTGTAATCTACACAAAATCGCATAGATCCATCCTTCTTCTTTACTAAGACAATTGGCGAACACCAAGGACTATTTGAGGGCTCAATGATTCCTTGCTGCGTCATGCCCTCTATCATGTCCATAGCTTCTTGTTGCTTTGCTAGCGGCAAGCGACGTGGTGGCTGTCGAATCGGTCTGGTGTTTCCAGTGTCTATTCGATGTTGTACCATGTTTGTCCGTCCGCAGTCTGTTTCATCAGATGGCAGAATATCTTCAAACTCAATGATCAACTGTTCCGCTTTGCTGAACTGCTCATCTGATAAATTCACTTTCATTTCTGTCAGGAGCTTGGTAATTTGTGGATTGAAAGGTTTGGTGGAATTAACGATCGTGATATCATTATTACAGTTTCTTATCAGGTCAAGAGTATTACATATTGCGATGGGGCTGTCTTTCTCTAGATGTCTCTCCTGTAGGCCGAGGTTCATGATTCTGACGGGCACCTTTTGATCTTTTCCGACAAGGACCAATGTTTTTCCTACTGCCATTCCGCTGTTGTCATTTTCAATGCCTTCCACTATCGCCGTCATCGTTGCAGTTTGACCATGCTCTAACTTTCCCCAGATAATTGCTTCAGACTGAGCTGGCAAACTTGTATCTTCTGTTAAAAGGATTCTTCTTATTTGACCATTCTCTTCATCTTCATCCCCGAGCAAGGGAATCTCAACATCACCACATTTCAAAGTACCACCTCCGATGTTCAGAGAGAATTCACATTTCTGCATAAAATCGAGCCCAATAATACAGTCATCCGTAATGTTAGCGATCAGAAATTCATGTATAAATGACTGATGCCCGAGCTCAAAGTTTATATTTGTCAGTCCATGTATAGGCATCATCTCTCCACTGGCCGTCTTCAAGGAGTAAGAGTTCACTCTCTTGATTTCGTTCTTTTTGACAATGTCTGGACGAATGACTGAACGTGAGGCACCAGTATCTAGAAGAAAACGGTAATTTCGAGATCCAATTCTACCATTGATGTACAGACTTTTATTCTTCCCTAACACAGCGACTGGAATTATAGTTGCAGGGGCTGTCATGTTCTTGATCGCCGATTTTTGCCCCATAAAACCGGCGAAAGTTAGTTTCCCTGGTAGACATGAGCACCTGACCTTGCATCTGTCTCCGGTCTGTGCTGATACTCTGTTTGTCGGGGAAATCTTCTCGTGCAGTTCCTTTGTAGATGGCCAGGTTCTCCACAATTCCAACAACGTACACTGGTTCTATTCTGTCCTTCTTGCTTCTTATTTGGTCTGCGTTCTTCTAGCACTTCAGTCACCCTTCTGAGAAGTTGTGTAAGATCTTCTTCTTGGACTTCCAGCATACGCCCATGATGGATATTCTTAGAGGCGTCTTTGGCGGCTTCATAGGAGAGGGCGTAGACCAGAGCTTCGCTGGATTTGCGCTTACCACTGATTCTTATTGCCTTCTTCAGTTCTGGATCTCGAATAGCATCAATGAATGCATCAGTGATAATGACGTCCAGAAAGTCTTGTGCTGCTGTTGGATATGCCAAATGAGCAAGACGTTTTATGTCCGCCTCTAGCTCTTGCAAGGTTTCACCGGAGCGTTGTTGTCGGGTTTTCAACTGAACTCTATAAACTTCTTGTAAATGTTCGTCTCCGTAACGGAGCTCCATAGCCTTAACAATGGCAGCGTAATCTTGTTGATTTGTTATTGACTGAAGCAGTTCTGCTGCCTTCCCTCTTAAAGCTAACACCAGAGCAGTCGCTTTCTCTTCTTCAGTGTTCCAGTTATTAACCTTGGCCGCTGCCTCAAACTGTCTTTTGTAAACAGTCCATGAGATGGATCCATCAAACACAGGCGGCTTTATCTTCCCAGAGATTTCGGGCACTAATGTTTTTGTTCTAGTACCCCGTTCCTTACTCAGTTGTTCTTGGACATGAGTCCTTATCTCTTCCATTTCTTTTTCCACAGTGTTGACTCTCTGGTCAATCTTCTCGTTCATAGAGCTCATCAGTTCATTTACGTTTTCATTCATGGCGTTTATTTTCTTGAGGCTCTCCTTCATTAAGTCCATCTGGCCCTGCATGTTACTCAGGACCTCTGTCATATCTGGGTTTAATTCAAATATGTATTCATCTGGATCTTGATCTTCCTCAATAAGGGCCTGTCTTAGGCGTTCTGTTAGTGTTTCTTTGTTACCATTGAGCTGCAGACCTCTCTCACGAAGTTCTTGCCTTAATTCTTTGACCAACAGCTGGTTAAGTAGTTTCCTCGAAGACATTTCAGCCAGAAAACATCCCACTTCTGACACCAATTGTTACGTATTTCTGATTTTCTGGCTAAATGTACTAGGCACACAAATAAAAGAAACACTGCAAAGAACTTGACGACTCAACTTTCAGCTTTAAATAACTTTATTGAATTATAACTATAACAATTCGTCACTGTAACATGTAGCGTATACGTCTTACATCGACTGTATCGACTGTAACGGCTCAAGTCCACTCTCTTCTACTGTCTCGCACAGTAGAGAACAGTGTCGACGACTGTACTGACTCTTTTCACATGAACATCTCTGGTTTATAAAGAGTCCCTAATCGCTTGTCTATTGTTGCAAAAACACTGCTAGTACCCTCTGGAACAACATGGGAGGAAACATCACATCCTGTTGTTGTTTATACATGTCGATTCCAGAGTATGCCTGCTGCAGTGTCATCTCGCCGAGGTCACACGTAGTGACCTCTAACTGTCACTGTTCATTTGTCACAATGCCCCCCTTCGTAAATCTGTTCGTCCTCTGGAACAACACATGAGGCACGTCCCATCCTGTCTTTGTTTACATGCATAGATTCCAGATAACACTCGGTGCTGTGTCATCTCGCCGGGGTCACACATAGTGACCTCTACCTGTCACTGTTCATTCGTAACACTATATTTTGGTGGTAATTTAAAACTTGGTCGTAAGCCAGATCGTCATTAGCATCAGTTGATGCTTTTTTAATCGTACGTTTAGTTTGTTAAAAGTAGTAACCGAGTTATTCTGAGTAGGTACCAGCTCTTCTGGGATTGTATTTGTCAGCCTCCTTCAGACCATACTTCATCTCAAAGAAAACTTTTTTCATGTGACTGTAGAGCGGCTTGAGCCCCGTTCTAGAATAGCATGCCCGTCTACACGTTATTATGGAATGTGTGTGTGTGTGTTTCTATGGTGACGGTGGGAGGAGGTTTGCGATTGTTTTTAAATGATGCAACATAGGTGGAATTGTCATTTGGTCTTAGTTTGGAGAGACAACTCCAGAACGTGAGACATCTTATATGATACAGACGTTACTTCAAAAAAGAAGATGATTACGTCATACGCGTCATGCATTTAGTCATGCATATTAACCAATGACCTAAATTCTGCCAAGTCACTGGTTTTCCTGGCTAGCTCAGGCAACCCATTCCATGCTCTAATAGCGCTAAGGAAGAAAGAGCATTTGTACAAATTTGTCCTAGCATATGGAACGAGAAATGTGCCTTCATCTTTGTGTCTTTCAGAGTATTTTATTAAATTTTGTTTTTGTATTTGAAGATAATGGTTCAGTGTTTTATGTATAATTGCTACTTTACTTTTGAGTCTTCTATCCTGAAGGCTTTCTAAATTTAGTGATTTTACTAAAGGTGTTACTCTAGTCAAATGTGAATATTCGTTTGTTATGAATCTCACTGCTCTATTTTGTGCCTGTTCCAGTTTCTTAATGTTTTCTTGAGTTGAGGGGTCCCAAACGGAGGATGCAGAACACACACCAGAACATACACAAGAACACACACAAGGGCACATCCCGTATCAAAGACATCTGACTTAGCCACAATGTCCTTTTAACGCTTGGCATGACAGCTGATCCTCATTACCGACGGAGGGTATGTAATCACTGTGTGTGGTCAATGCGACCTTTTCTACCGTCGCATGCGGTCAGCTTTCTGTTGGCATGTATGCCATTTTGTTTTTAGAGTCGACTAAGTGGGCTGCAGAGTGGGACACCAGGGTGCTATGCCTTTCACCCCCTCCCCCCCCCCCACCAAGCTTCGTGTCAACAAAATAGTTGTGACGGCGAGGAAGAATAGAATGCAGTCTATGTAGCTCTAGTTTATTTTAGACCTGGCGTTGGGGCCGGGATTTGAAACCCCCCCCCCCCCCTGATTTTCCTTACATGAACATGACATTTTCAGTCGATTTCTTCAGTGACAAAATCAATGAAGGCAGAGAGAGAGAGAGAGAGAGAGAGACAGAGAGAGGAGGGGGGGCACAAGATAGAGAGTGGGAGGATAGGGATGCGCCTTAGAGTGAAAGAAAATGAGACAGGTAAAAAGAAAAAAATCAAAGATTAAAGTCAAAGGCAGAAATATATGAATGATGAAGAGAAAGAGAGAGAGATAGATAGATAGAGAGAGAGAGAGAGATAGAGAGAGAGAGAGAGAGAGAGATAGAGAGAGAGAGAGAAAGAGAGAGAGAGAGAGATAGAGATAGAGAGAAAGAAAGAGAGATAGAGAGAGAGAAAGAAAGAAAGAGAGAGAGAGAAAGAGAGAGAGAAAGAAAGAGAGAGAGAGAGAAAAGCCTCGATAGAGAGTTACTGACCAGAAGCCTCAACATTGTTCAAGTTAAATTAAAGGTGGAGGGCTGTGTCTGAGATGAAGACCAGTGTCTTGTTGAGACATGTTACCTGGTCGAGTCCAACCTCTCGGCAGATGGCAGCATTAAGCACGTGACTGGAGGAAGCACGAGAGCCACGGGCCTCCAGAAATCTCCCTAAAACACAGCCACCGCGTTGTTATTAAATTCTTCAATGCTGCCGCCACACCACACACAAAACAGGAACAAGTTGAAGGTCGATTACTCCAACCGTGAGCTCATCATAGCACCGAGGAACACTCATTAGAACTTTGTCCACTCCCCTTCCCCAAACACCTTACCAGCGCCACACACACACACACACACACACACACACGCATACACACTCCAAGAGCCTTTCGCCATATTTAGGCTTTTTATTTCTCGCGGGATAGACAAAGCCAAGCATTACATCTTTTATCCAATTGCTTGTCTTCTGTCTGCCCACTGCCAAGTGCCCAGTTAACTATGAGCGAAGAATGATTCTTTTTTTTTCTTTTCTCCCAATTTGTTCGCAATATGACTTAAAACAAAAACCAGCGAACGAATCCCTGTGAACAATCTAGACAGAAATAGCCATATCATGTTAAAAATGATTTAACAAACAAAACACTAACCCCCCCCCCCCTTCTCCTCCCCCTTTTACCCCCGCAAAATCGTTTCTTTCTTTTGAACAGCTGTCTTTATCCTGACGTTTTTTGTTTTTTTCCCCTTACCGCTTCGAGAAGGCGGGGCCTAAGCCAAAAGAGGCGGGGTTAATTTCTTGCCTTTCCCCCATTCCCTTTATTTATTATTTTTTTCTTTTTTTTTTTCCCCCTCCTTCGTGAAGACGATGCGCGAGCGATTGCGCGAGATGACGCTGAGAGCAGCAGACGTGGGGGGAAACAGTGTGTGTGTGTGTGTGTCTGGTTTGGAAGGATCTGCTCAAGCGATGTCTAGCTAGCTCTTATCTCAGAGGGCCGAAAGGAGTAGAAATGAGGAGGGAAAGATTGAGGGAGGGGGGGGGGGGGAGAGAGAGAAATAAAGATAGATTGACTGATGTGCCTGCCCACAATGGCTTCTCTCTCGCACACGATTGGAGGAGAAGAGATTCGTCGAGGCACTAGCGAGAGAGTGATAGAAGAGGAGAAAAGAGTAGAGATTATTAAACGTTGGTAAAATACTGTTTAAGAGAGAGAGAGAGAGAGAGGAGAAATAAAAATAGACATTTAGTAAGATAGAGAGACGGAGAGAAAAGGAGACACGCCTGGGGCGGAGGGGGGAGAATAGCTCCACTAAAGGATATTAGCACGTGGTGGTGGTGGGGGTGAGAGGGGGGTGATAGTATCGATGATAACGGCAGACGATGGCGAGCGGTTGAAGCCAAAGGGAGACAAACCAGGAGTGATCACATCTTGTGTGCTCATTTAATGGTCAACGCCGACCGGACCATCAGCAGTCGGCTGCTAATTGAGAGACTTTTCATTAACGGACTTTTGAATCATTCCAAGTGGATATCTTGTGTTCTGCACAGTGTGTGTTGGTGTTCCACTGCGGGGTGTGCTCTGACCGCACGTGTTGGGAAGATGCTATAGACCTACGTGTTATATGTTAAAAAGAATTTATCCGTGTTATATGTTATAAAGTGTGTTATTGGTGTTTTCTACAACAAGAATTTTTAATCTGAGCTGCTATATAGAACCAAATTATTAGCGATTCACACTCTGTTACAAAGCTTACTACTAAATACTTTAAACAGTTTAAAAAATCCGAGAAACGCTAATCTGTTGACCTTTACAAAGTAAGCGCCTATTTATACCAATTAAAGCTAAGAACATTTTTTATGTTTACCTCTAGCGAAGCTTACTTTTAGTAAGACGCGGAAAACTGATGAAGTGACCAGACATAATCTTTTGCAAGCCATGACTTTTAATATAAAGTTAATAGAGTATTATTGAAGTATTTAGGAGCTCATTGACCTACGGTTAAAAAAAAAAGATTCGTTTAATCCGATCTTCCGTTCAAAGTTCAATATATCTAACTTTAAATTAAATCCTTGATATATTAACTTCGGACTCGAAGACAAGCCTTATTATTATTATTAAAATATATACTTTAAAAAATACCCCACAATATCAAACTTTTAGGGGGAAAAACTTACAATAAAAACGTTATTGTTGAAATAAATGTCATATATCGCAATAATGTAATAGTTATTTTCTTTCTCTATATCAAATACAATTAATTAAACACCACTAATTAAGTATTAATTAATTGTTTAATTCTTTTGATTGAGTCATATTTTATTCTGGACAATGAGTAATTGTGCAAAGTTTCAACTTGGTCCTAGAATGGGAAGTGGGGGAAATATCGTGCTTAAAATTTGTACCAGACAGACAGACGGAATGAGTTTTGTAATGACAATGTTACGCAAACATTTTTCAAACACAGTTTGTAAAGGAATACAAAACAAAATCATTATCAATCCGTCCGGTCATTCAGCGCACTCGGCTGTTAGACCGACGCGGCGTGCCTACTTATCTTAAACTCAAGCTGAACAGTTTCTAGAAAAGAAATGCTTTTTTCTTTTACTGATTACACACTTTTGTTTTAAAGATATTTATGGACAAAAAAAATTTGTCTTTGAAATTGGACTATACGCGAACAGTTATTATAGATATAATGTACTTAGTATTTGACTGCGGTCGTTTATACAAAATAATAATAATAATAGTAAAAGTCCATTATATCGGTAATGTCATTAAAAGACCACGGTACAGATGATCGGCTATTCAATATGAAATTTAAAAAAAAATTTTTTGCGTATCTTTTAAGTGGGAAACTAGCCGCTAGTTTTACTAATTAACATATTTACTAACGCCGTATAGAACACATCATTTTGTTTGCTAATTTATTTACAGTAGAAAACCGGCACATGTAAATGTAACTTGGCATGTATATATATACCTCATAAGGTATACTTCTATGAAAGTTGGTCAATCTCTAAGAATCTATATATATTAGTGTAACATTTTTTTTGTATGAATAATACAAATCTTTTCGTGTAGAATATTGTAGACTCTTGACAGTGCTAATCAATATACACTTCTGACGCCGAGTCTTTTAATACTGCAGTTATCGGAACTCCCTTTCGTACTTAGTTATCTTACAATACTGGACCTAGTTGTAGAGTCCAAATAGTCAGCTCTATTCATTTTGATGCTTCTAACAAGGGAGGAGCGTAAATATAATTCTTATCTACGTCACTTGGTCAAAGCAGGGCAGAAAAACACTTACAACAAAGACATTTAGAAAGACACCTGATTCTCTGAGAGTAGTAACTTCTGTTACTTTTGTGGACACATCTTGTGTTTGAGGCTGACACTTCAGACTGGATTACTTACGTTACCTGAACCAATCACTGCAGGTAAGAAGTTAAATCTAGTATCATATCGAGATTTAGATTTACAATGGACGAATCTCATCTGATAAGATTAGATTAAGTTTTGTCATTTAGGAGAGAATTTTACCCCAAAACTGAAATGATGCCACTTTAGTATTTTTAATAATCGTATATTTTATATGCGTAATATGTTAAATATCATAGTATTGATGGTAAAGTGGGTGACTGGTGTATTTGGGCAGACTGAGCTATATACAGACTTGGTCGGCAGCCAGTCTAAGAAATGGAAGCTCGGAAATAAAACCTACGACTATCTGTTGTTCCCAGCCGTCTCAGACTTCTGTGCCATCGTGTAAGACATATTGGTGTAAAGAGTGGTAGTGGCCTGAGCAAGTTAATCACCACTTTACAATTTAAATGTGTATGTATGGCTGCATTTACAGCAACGCGTGCAATACAGTGGCCCAGGGCCGGGCCTGGGCCTGACCTGGGCCTGACCCTCAAAACGAAGTATTCATAAAATGTTAAAAAAAAATTATTCATTTTCGATATTTATTTGAATGAAAGTGACCAGTTCTATAATAAGTCATCAAAAGGAGGCTAGGGGTCTCCATAACAAAAAATATATCACGGCCTCAACACACTTATCTCCGGCACTGTACGTACAGTGAATGTGATTCTAGATCTTCTACCAAGTGGTTACTATAGGAATATGTCAGAAGCCGTAGAGATGGTGTCTGTACATCACTAGATCTGGTGCCTGATTATCCCGGCTGCCTTTGCTATTTGTTCATAACGAGAATGACGCTAGAAATTTAGATTTTTAAGGCTTTTGAATATTCACACTTGACGAGTGTGACGTCTTTTGTTAAGTCGCTAAACTTTAGATTCACTCCAGGACAGAAGACTTAAATGTTAAGTAACAATAATACATTAAAAAAATTGAACCATTATTTGTAAATAGAAAAAAAAAAACACAGCTGTTATGGTGTGTGTGTGTGTGTTTCTATGGTGACGTTGAGAAGAAGTTAGCGATTGGATGGTGGCTATGCAAGGGGAATGATGCAAGATATGCGGCACTGTCGTCATCTGTCTTGGGAAGGAGAGATGACAACAGATTGTCAGAGTGAAAAGACGTGTTTTTGTTGTGAATTAGACTGTTCAGAATACCATTTTATAGTACTACTAAAGTGACCTAAAGTCTACTGCATTTATTGCATGTCATATCAAGTTGATTGAGTCTATATTATAATAGAAGTTATATTTAGTATCGTTCACAAAGAGTTTATTCAGGTTATTTCAAGTTTTACAAGTTAAGATATAATACCCATTCAGCGGTTTAGTTGTCTACCAGCAGTTTGGTGCTTACAAGTCAACGACCGTCTACAACAACTACCTAATAAAATACCCAGAAACACAAGTTAAAGCATGCATGATTAGATTAATACATGGATAAACGTAGGACGTAATTGTCTTCTATTTTCGAAGCGCTTTATTAATGTTTTAAAAGATAAGATAAAGATCTTTCGAAACTAGATCTATGTCCGACAGTCCCTGGCGTGACGTAGCACAGCCTCAGTGTGTGCATGTGTGTGTGTGTGTGTGGGGGGTCCTTGAAACTTTCAGAAGTTCGTTGAGAATGGAAAGTTATTCCATCTTAGAAAAAAAGCAACTTTTGTAGGACAGCATAGGATGGTTGAAACTCTGGACCAGCGTAACGCCAGACAGAGGCGACAGACAGAAGTGTGTACCACTCGGACAGGCGGCCATCTTAGTCAAATGACAGTAACCAGGGCAACCAAAACATGACCTGCGATTGTCCAAACAGTGAGCCATTCGAAAGTATTGATCGCAGGTGTCCACTATAGGAGTCTGCCCATGTCAAACAGTAGGAACAATCTTATGAGGGATTATTGGCAGAAGGGCATTAACCGCTTGGCTCCCTAAGGGTTCTCGGGTTCGGATCCCGATATATACTGAGAATCTGAGCTGAGTTGTTTTAGCTAAACGTCTCGCGAGAGAGAGAGAGAAAGAGAGAAGGAAAAGAGAGTGAGAGAGAGAGAGAAGGAAAAGAGAGAAAGAGAGAAAGCAGTTAAAGCAGTAATATAATAGTAATAAGGATCTAACAGACTCAAGCTGAATAAATTTAAAAAAAATATGTGACGAGATACACTTCTGACACCTTGAAATGTCAACGTCACCGATTGATAAGTGAACTTTAAAAAGCATTCCTTCAGTATTGAAGATTATTACGTACAAGACAGCATGGAGAGGGAGGGGGAAATGCTGAGCGGGCAGGGTTCAAACTGGGGATCATCCAAAACATCACACGACCAAGCCGCCACCCCACGACCAGGCCGATATATTCTGAGAAACAACATGAGAAAAACAAATTCCCAACAAGAAAACTTGAAGGTGTGGGTGTGTGTGTGTGTGTGTGTGTGTTTGCGTTAGTTTTATTTGTTTCAAATGTTTGGGGTGAGATTTAAAAAAAAAAAAAAGGGGTATCGCATATCAAACAACATCTGAGGGAATCCGAGGAAGTATCGAGTGTGGTTTTCTAGTCCGAGAAGGGATTAACGAGCTCCAAATCAAGGATAGGGATAGAGCAATTGATTGATAAAGAGTAGAGAACGCTAGGATTTCAAGGGATAATGAAGCTAAGCTAGAAATATTGATTTCATTGTATTGGATTCTGAAACTGATTTATTTCTCGTGACAGTCAAAGAGGAAGTGGGGGGAAAGCCTACAAAAAAAAGTTGATGTCCACTGTCAATTTCTATCCTGTGACATTTATTTTTTACGGTAAGCAGTCCTGACAGTTTACCTTATGAGTTTTCATCTGGACAATCAATCTCTTTCTTTTTCTCTTTCAAAGCATTGTCTCTAAAATTGACCAAGAGATGAGCGTGTCAACAAATTAAATATAGCTTTTAATATTTTCTTATCTTATCTTATCTTACGCCTTAAACATAAATAAATATACAGAAATCCACCAAGATAAAGACACATTTCATATGTGCTAGGACAAATTCGTACAAGTGCTCCCTCTTCTGTAGTGGCATTAAAGCATGGAGAACAGGTGGTCGGAATCAGCCAGGAAAACCAACGACTTGGTAGAGTTTACGTCTAATTAACATTACGACTAGCTTATAATTATAGCTTTTATAGAGCGCTACTTTCACGCTTATAGCGTGCTCAGAGCGCTTTGGTCCAATCTCATTTGTGGAGGGGGGGGGGGAGTTGGTTTTCCGTGCTGCCTAAAACGCAACTCTGCCCGAGTCGGGTGTCGAACCTCGAGCCCCCTTCTAGGTAGCCAAGACAAGCCAAGTTCAAGCGCACTTGGCCTCTCGACCACGCTTCCCAACATTAACAAGTAAAACGTATTTATATCTTTGAAGAATCGTCTGTAATTTATAAGATAAGAATCTTTATTTCTTGTTTTTTTTATATAAGTTTCGGACTTCATCTGAAATGAGGACTACTTGCTAACCAAAACTTTCTATAGGACAGGATGGGATAATAGTGGGCAGGATTCGAATTTGGGACCGCACTGACGACAGAGCGCATAACTTACGGGAACCTTGTGTATTGACCAGCCGGTCTGGGTTCAAATCTTGAAACATAGTTTCATAGGAGCTATTTAACATTGTCATTTAGAAGAATCAACGTGGTCTCTATTAGGAGCAACAGGTGAGATTTTATTTCATGGGAGTCATAGGGTTTGACTTATGAGATGGGACTTCTTGTTTGTCAGGTAGAGAATATTTACTTTTCTGTCTAAAGCTAGCACTGCATTAAAGATTAAAAAACATCAACAACAACAATAAAAAAAAAAACAGTTGTCCGACATTATGAAATAGTAGCAACACGAGAACCGAACGGATATAATATTAATCAACTGTACCAAGACAGACTTACAACTGAAACATTTACCGGCAATATCGAGGCGATTTTACAAAGTAAATAAATTAAAAAACGCATAGCCTTTAAACCAAGACTTCCCCAAGTATATTGCTCCAATTAAAGATTCACTAAGACTTTCCAAAATTATTGGCCCATTGAAAGATTTGCCAAGACTTTCAAAAACTATTGCCCCATTTAAAGACTTTCCAAGACGTTCTCAAATCTATTGCTCCATGAAAAGACTTCCCCAAATCTATTTGTCCCCATTTAAAGCTTTGTCCCCCCACTACCAAACCAAATAAAGCCAAATTGTTAAAATTGCTTAGTTTCGTCAAAGAAAATAGATCACTCAAAAATTTTGTGGTAGCCCTATTCCAGAAATCTTGATTCGAGAATCACCCCCCCCCCCCCTCAAAAAAAAACAAAAAAAAAAAACTGTGATCGTTCGACCATTTAGCTGTACACCAAACTCCGCCGGACAATTAATTTCCACTTGACTTTTTTTTTCTTTTTTTTTTAGTAACAGATGAAATATTTAGGGCGCCAAAATGAAGATCTTCTGTAGATACTGCCAACTCCAGTAAGCGCCAGACAGAAAACAAAAAAAAGAATTTTCTATGGCGATTTTTTTTTTTTCAAATATTAAAACTCAACAAGTTGTTAAGAAAAAATCTGAACACAATCAATGTGAAGGGCGGGAATCGTTTGTTTTGAATGGCGCCATCAGACGGCTTTATTGAGTGATCTCTTTAACGACCAACGCAGCCGTCGACGCGGAATCTTGCGTAGTGCACAAATATTGATGACGTACGTCAACGAGACATGCACATCTGTCATGCTTATCTTCGTTACGACGGGACACACACCGCATCTTGGTGACATTATCGAATCTTCATCGGGACATGGAGGCGACAGAGGGCGTGAGGCTACGCCCAAGGAAATAATAAGCCCCCCCCCCCTCCCCACCCGACCCCGTGGGCACAATCCATCGTCTAGAAATCCTTTAGAAACATCTACTTTAAGAAAGAAAATAACTATCCTGTAATCCTGATCAAGTCTTTTCTTGGCCTCTAGTTAGTGATGTCACCCCTCCATCCCCTCCCCCTTTTTTTTCTAAATTAAACGGAATGCCAGTCGTGGGGCCGTAACATTGTTTTGTTACGGGAATGATCTAGATCTAGTAATATAACACAATAGGTTCGACTTTGTAGTGATAGCGTGTGGAGTCACCATTCCATCGTCAAAAAGTGGCGCCTTTGTAAGAGAACATTGGTAGCTAGAGAGCTATGTTATGAATGGAGCATACTTTTTTTTTCCATTATACACAAAAATATAATTACACAATTACGGCACGGAAGACATAATTGCAGGCCTATTTGGACATACTCTAGAGAAGGAAATAGGAATCGGTGTTCAGATCCTGCAAAAAAACTTACGCCAATAAAATAATCCCATAATCTTATTTTATTATCATCTTTATTTATTATCATCTTTATTTATTATCATCTTATTGTATTATTCTGAGTTTTCGAACACAGCCGTCATGAGGTTATACGCGAGGATGTGATGGCCGAGTAGCTAGGACGTGGCTCGCAGACTTGAGGATCTGGAGTGACGGTTTCGAATAAAGGAACTATTTACCATTACTTCTGCCCAGCAAATGTTGACTTAATAAAGCTAGTCATTGTGGCGGTTACAAGTCAGTCTCTTAAAACACGAAATTTCTTTTTTCAATGTTGCAAAATGAAACTTAATCTTTCCAAAGGCTTAAACAGTTAACGGGACAGTTACTTCTCTTGTTCAGAAGCATTAAAAAATTAGCTACATTAAAATTCATGTTAAGTATACCAATCTGTATGGGTCCTTAATCCTTACACTTCCTAAGGGGAAAGAGAAATGTGGCTCTTGGTTAGAGGTCTGTGTACTCCAATGTGGCTCTTGGTTAGAGGTCTGTGTACTCCAATGTGGCTCTTGGTTAGAGGTCTGTGTACTCCAATGTGGCTCTTGGTTAGAGGTCTGTGTACTCCAATGTGGCTCAGAAAGAGGACTCTAAATGCTGAGGCTGAAAGAAGAATCAAAGCCTTTGATAGTAAATACTACAGTTACAGTTACAAATACCAGGTAAAGAAAACGACACTCTGGCTGCAGCAAAACTTCTCTATACTGTGAAGAAATGAAAGCTAGAAGATTATATTTTATTATAAGACAAGACTCACTTTCAAAAGTAAAGTAATCCTTCAAGGTACTAAGGAGGACTACCAAGACATGGACGTCCAAATGCAAGCTGGGTGGACAACGTGAAAGAATGGACCCCTTGCTCTCTCTTTCTCTCTCTCTCTCTCTCTTTCTCTTCAAGCTGAGAGGAAAGAAAGGAGGGATTTAGGATACGCGAACTGTCTTAGCAAAGCTACAATAAAATAAAGATACAGATGAGATGACCTGCTTCCTTTCAAGAAGAGATACTTCATACTCATTACAAGTGATGATTTAGTTTTGTTTTTCCCAAAAAGAGGGCACTCCCTTGTCTGCCTCTTGGAGAGACGTCTGATGAAAGAGCTCAACAATATCCCTACCGTTATAAAGAAGAAAAACACAAAATCCGCCTTTACTATTGATTTGTGTCCATTCAAAAATGTTTTAGATCTACATTGTATATTACCAGGTTCATGTACATGGTTCGTTATAACGCCCTAAATCACAGAGAGGTAGAATGCCTTTGTTATCTCTTCCCGTTTCTCTTCAATTGGTTTGTTTGGTGAGATTTGTCATATGAAAATATGCCTTAATTCTATAGAAAACTTTCTTTTTTTTACCAATGACATATGAGATTTACTGTTTGTCAAACAGTCTGTCTGCCCTTTTGTCCAGAGACAGCGTCGTGGGGCTGATGAAATCCAGCTTCCTACCCTCTCCCTGCTCCCGCCCCACCTTGGCCCCCTGCCCCACCTGCTTTTCAGCTACACAGAAAGAGATACAGAAGTTAAAGGAGAGGGGGTGGGGGGGAATATTACAGTTAGCAAACAAAACGAAAGATTAACAAATAGATATTCGCTCCTCTGTTTCTCCCTGAGCCAAACATGACCTCCCAAGAGGTTCTTACATTGGGCGCCCCTGGGTCAATGAGAAGAGATCTCTTATACATTCCGAGAATGCACGGTCACAGAAGACGTCTTTATTATCAGGATTTGTTAAGGAGCTGTTAAGTCTTAATAGGCTGGATGCATGATGCACTCCGTGCACTTCAATTGGTATACATGAAAATATACTTTATATAAATAAATTCTGTTATTAGATTGGTATCAATAGATATGAATGATTTTCCATTTAATCCTTTTTTTTTTTACCATTTTTAAATGTAGTATGTATATTTTACTATCTTTTTTTGTTTGTGGAGCCCTCCTCCCTATATGTTTTTAAGGGTGAGGTCCTGGGCGACTGCACTATCTGTACTGTCTTAAATCCAGCCCTGGTCTTAATACAAGGAAGACGGAATAACTAAGTTTTTTGGAACAAGTTTGTCAGACGTAGACTTTCTGAGATCATCGGTGGACAAAATACGAATGTCGTGCAGTTGTGAAAGAGATCCCACTGGTGCCCATACAAGTTAAAAGATGAAACTTTGGCCCTTTGAAATGTTGAAAAATAGGTAGAAATCATTGTGAGGCAAATATTGTGCGGTCATGATTTTGAGACAATGATTGAGAGCTGATGATTTTAAGAAAATGATTGTGATGTGGTGAACGTGAGGCAACGATTGAGATGAAATGACTTTGAATGATTACGACGATGCAGAGGTGCTTAGTGGTGTGTGATATGCGATCTGAACTGTCGTCTCGTTGGTCGCAAGTTCGAACCTTGTACGTTGGCATCCCCCCCCCCCGGTCCTGCAAGAGGTTTAGGCTGGATGTTTCATTTCTGAAGAAACATCTGAAACATCTACAACACAACAGAACCAGTAGGCTCAGATACTTCCTTGCGGTTCCAGAGATTGCACTCTCACAATGGTGGGAGTGGGGGAGGAGAGGCGTTAAAGAAAGAGAAGGGGAGAACAAAGGGGGGTGGGGTGGACTTACACAATAGAGAGAGCTAGAGATAAAGAGATGGAAGATTGAATAGGAATCAAAACAAGTTTATAAGCTAAATAATCACTTACTCAAACTAAAAGAAGTATAAATCCTCATTCTCCCTTTTTCGTTCTCATTTTGCGTGTCGGAGGGTTCAGATCAGTTCAGATCAGTTCAGATCAGTTCAGATCAGTAATCCTATATCTGAGATGAACCGCGCAGTAGATTCCAGATCAGGCAGCTCTCCGTATAGTTTTTGTTCTATTGGAAGGTTTTTGTTTCCAGAGCCTTGTTCGGTCCTTTTTGAAGGACATGGTCAGCATTCTCTGGTGATGCTCCACTTAGGCAGGTTTCGCTCGTCCCGACTTTATGCTTCCGGAATACATGTTGTCTCATTGAAGTCTGGTTCTGAGTCTTTCAAACCTTGCGATCTCATAGGGCAGATGATCTAAAGGTTATCTGTTTCTGTGACCCACTGTTTCCGGGGGCGTCACCTGACCAAAACAACGACCAACCGCCTTTACTTTCCCCCAACTAATGTCAGGTACCCATTAGAGCTGGGTGGACCTAGAGGCTCCCTAAATATCCCGAAATTAAAAATCCTAGTCTTCACCAGGATTCGATCCCGGGACCCTTCGGTTCGGAAGCCAAGCGCTTTACCACTCACATTGTCTAATAATGTACACTACAAATAACTACTCCACTCTCCCTGTCTTAATCGTGTACCCTTCACGTAGTTTGAGAACATCTGCTATAGAACGAGCACGCAAAAAAATTATTCTCATAATCCATAGATAGTGAAAGTAAATAAAGTATCTTTCAAAACGTTTGGTAACCAAGATAGAGAGACAGAGATAGAGAGTAAGAGAGAGAGGTAGAGAGAAGACGTCATAATTTGTCTGAATGGAAATGATGGTTGCTGGGATAACTTCCTCTTATGGAGCTCTTCTAGTGACAGATATATTTGTTCAAAAAAACTGACAGGGCACGAGAAGATTAAAAAAAAAAAAAGAAAAGATGATAAATTCGGAGCACCGTATTAAAAACTATAGTCTCGCAGAGATAGAAAAAAAAAAAGAAAAAGTTGAATGAGTGGCTACTTTCCTAAAGATAACACCAGAGCCACTGGTTCAGGGATCATCATGGAGGAAAAAAAAAGTGCGGGTGATTTGGGGGGGGGGGGGGGGAAGGGGGGGTATACTGTTTGCAGACATTTTTTTTTATCTCGTGAGGGATTAACAGAAAGATACAAAGAAATCAACGAAGATTATAACATTGCCAAACGTTTGTTTTTTTTGTTTCCTTCAAAGTTGAAGAGCAAGGTGAAGGTCTTCCAGCACTCTACATTCATTATGTATAAGCCTACTCTGTAGAGTCTCTATCTGACTTCTTTCAATTGTTCTAAGAGCTCATTTGATGACTCTCCAAACAGATGGGAGCTCCTCTACTTCTGTCTGACCAAATGTTCTGTCTGGGAGCAATGCAGAAATAAATTTGTTACATCCCTATAACTGATGGCTTGGGGCTAGAGGCGAGGCCGAAGACTGAGCACACCGGGGAACTTCCCCATATTCCTTCTCATCAATAGTGCGGGTGTCCGCCATAACGGAGCCTTGAAGAACGATTTTCGGATATTGGATAATGACATGGTTCTTCATCCCCGCTAGTGCAATGGACTTGGTCCTTAGTCCTTAGGCAGATAAAATATAATTTATTTGTCTGTATAAAATCTACAATAGGAGATTTTCATACTAAATGCAACTCACGGTAATCTTTTCCCTGTATACAAATCAGGGGCGGACTGGCTATATGGGCATTTGGGCAAATGCCCGGTGGGCCGATACCCTAATGGGCCGGTGGGGGTCACCGAAATGGCCGCATCAATGCCACTATGGCACAAATAGTATTGTTACAGTTTGTATAATATTCTCTTATAAAAATGCCCTCTGTGTGTCGTGTTTAAAAAAAAATTATCAGACTCTACAGTGTAATACTATTTTAATCTAACACATTTTCCGAAATAATGTAATAGTCTACTAGTAGACTTCATCCTTTTAGGGCCTACATACTCCGTGATTAGAAACCAACTAAAGGCCTATATTTCTTATAAAGATAAATATAAATATAAAGATAGATGTCACCGTATGCATGATTCTAGATACATTATCAAACTTAACATAATGATTTTGAGGACAGGTAGACCTAGAATTAGATACCCATCATATGATATAGAATTTGTATAGAAATGCCTGGGCCGATTTTGATAGCCAGTCCGCCCCTGATACAAATGTATTCGATTCAATAATGCTTAAAAAGGGCATAAAAATTATTACATGGGTTTTAAAAAAGTATAGTGGACCTAAACTTCCGTATTCTTTACACCGGTTACACCACAATGTTTCTTCTGGAATCTGCCGCCATTTTATGACGATTCCCAGCATTTAAACAACTTACATTTTCCAATCCAAATTTCTAATGAATATATGAAAAAAATGTGGTATTTTACGTCTCGAGAGACGATCTTTTCCCTTTGCAACTTCTTGTGTGACTGAAGAGACCAATCCTTGATACACAGCTGCCGTCACAGGTTGGGCATCTGTGATCCCCAGGCGCCTTTGTACTTTTAACCCTTATAGATCCGGCCTGTTAAGATTAAACAGCTCCTTTAAAAAATCCATGCATTTTAATCAAAGTCTTAAAGCTGGGAATTGACAATTTAACAAAACAATTCCTCAGTGGAAACTGATAAAAGAACTACTGTGAATTTCGTTTCTCTTTAACGAAACTCGACCCTGGCAGCGCCAGAGGAGGACTACTCCGTTCGATTCTAACAAAATAACAATAATGTCAATGATTGTACCCTAGAACAATGTTTTATAAAGGTGTGAAGCTGCTACACCATGGTACAGAGGGTGACGTCTAAAATAGGTGTTCGTGGTAACGTCTTATCTTCTTATCTTATATAATACAGACGTTACTTCAAAAAAGAAGATGATTACGTCCTACGCTTCATGCATTTAGAACAACATCGCCATTTGAAGAAACTTACAGAGACTTAAATGATAATATATATATATATAGAGAGAGAGATAAAGGCGAGAGAGAAGTGAGTGAGAGGCTGAGAAAGAGAGGAGGAGGGAGGATGTAGAAATGTGGAGTATAAAAAATAATCAAAATTGAAATAGAATTATTATACGTCATATTTGTGAAAGAAAAAAATGGAGAGAAATAGAGAGAGAGAGAGAGAGATTATTTGAATATATGACAGCTGAAGAGGGAAAGCCAGAGCTAATAAGAGAGAGAAAGTTGTAATGAGAGAGAAAAGATAGACTGAGAGACAGAGGAGAGAGAGAGAGAGAGAGAGAGAAAGCATTTACAAAAATATTTTGTTGGGAAAAACCCAAAGCTAGTCTACTTGACTCCCTTAGTGACACCCCGAGAAGCTGACCTCCAGGTTTGCCCGCCCTGATTAGAACTTATTGTTTCTTCCAATTTAATGGCGCCCTTTCTCCCCTTTCCGCCCCTTTCTTATTCTCTCACATAAACAGTAGGGTGAAAAATAAATTTGAAAAAAAAAATAAGGGGGAGGGAGGGGGGTTGTGAGCGCGGTGTTTGGTCTAAAAGTGAAAACCAGGAGTGTCTTAAGAGACTTCTCAAGACATACAAAGACATCCACCTTTGACAGTAATTGATAGTGGCCAAGGGTCTCCCGTGTGATGGACCCCCCGCCCTCTCCTCCCCTTGTCTTATTCGGCCAGTGAAGAGGAGTTTGGCGATGGTTGCATGTGGGGGGGGGGGCGGGTCAAAAGCACTTTCCCCATCTCAATATTGCTAATATTATAAGCAATAGCAATATCAAAGTAGCGATAAGGGGGGGGGAGGTAGGAGGCTGAAAAAGAGAGAGGGGGGGCGTGCAAGAAAATGTTCCGGTAACCTGCCTCCTCCGTCAAACTGACTCTACTCTCTTGTGACACTCGCGTTGCTAACAAGATATTAAAGAGAGGGCCAAACAAGGGCAATAATTTGTCTGTCACCAGATTGGGCAAACACGAGTGACAGCGCCTGACAAACGAACTATCTATCTCACGCCTTATGCATAGACATATACCGGCAGGACAATGGGAAGTCAGTTAGTCTTCGACCTGGCTAGATGGAGGAAAAGAAAAAAAAGAAGGGGGGGGGGAGGAGGGAGGGGGGAATAGGTGACTACGTACAGTGGACTTTCCCAGCTTAAGATCCAGGTTTGAAAATACGAAAAAAAAATAAATAATAATAGTAATAATTTCAAATTTAACAAAACAAGAATTTATAAATATCAGAATTTCGCTCAGATGAAGATATATATATATATATATATATATATATATATATATATATATATATATATATAGAGAGAGAGAGAGAGAGAGAGAGGGAGAGAGAGAAAGAAAGAAAGGAGAAACACGAGAACGTGAGTCTTTGATGCATTTAAAGTGTTCATTCTTTGCCCGGCAATTTTTTTTTTTTTTTTGGTCTTTAAAGTTTAATTTTATTTTGGAATAATAGTTTTAACTCTTTCTCTCCGTAATTATTTACCACATTCTGGTGGAATCAACGTTGCTATCGCCAGTTAGGAGAGAAAGAGTTATAGAAGTACCGGAAGTTACAGGTGGGACAACTCTACATTGGTTCTGATTGTTGCTCACAACAGCAAAACGTTCAAGGAAGTTTCAGAAACTGGTTTGGAATGAAAGGATGAACTAGGTTTTGAAAGGGAAGAGATGAACAAGCTCTGTCACATACCTCGAGTTGAGTTGTAGAGGAGTTGTAGTGTCACAGTCATGGTTGGAGATTACCCTTTCGCCAGGGTGAACATTTTTTTTAGAATACTTTAGCCACATTTTTTGTTGTCTTTTTTTATGTTGGAGGGTTCAGATCAGTAATTCGATGTCCTAGATGAACCGCGCAGTGGTTTCCTGATCAGCCAGTGAGTGGTTTACAATTACTTAGAATAAACAATCCATGACCACAAATGTTTAGCATTATTACATTTGACTTTTTTTCCAAACGATCAATTCACTAATCGATAATTGGGTCGTTTCTTCCCTCAGGAATACGTGTTAAATATAAATATGTCTATGAAGACATTTTTTCTCAGACAATATCATTTTTCTCTGACGTAGCCTCTAGTTTCTAAAAAGACATTTTCTTGACACATGTGTTGGTCTGAAACATGTATCTGTTAAGACTTTTTTTTTTGGTTCTATAGTAAATGTTGCTGTTAAGTGCCTGACTTTCCCACGCTGTCACTTATATCTTATTAAGTCACCACCCCATGTCATCTCCCCCCGCCCCCCCCCCCCGTTCCTCATATCGATCCACACATCGTTACTATTACTTTATTTTTCAATTAACATACGTAGTACTTCTCTTCTAACCCCCTTTACCCCAACAAGGCTCCCTGCGCCTTAGCATATAATGTGTCTCTTCATTACGCACTGCATTGACGTCTCTCCCACCCCCCCCCCACACCTCCTTTTGTGCGTGTATGTGTGTCGCAGAAACAAATAACTCTTAATTGTAACCCCCCACGGGGGTCACCAGAGGTCAACGAGTGTAAATATCTTAAACTTTAGGTTCTGAAGAGCGTAGCGTGGAAGGGGAGAGAATGTCAACAAACCAAAAGTCGACAGTGTTTTTTAGAGACACCTTGAAATAAATAGTTCCATTTATTTATTTATAAACTGGAACTTGGTTCAATGTTATTAGAAGAAAAGTATGTGCGTGTATGTGTGCGCGTGTATGGGTGGGCAAATAACAACAAAGTAGTATATTAGTTATACAGTTGTCTCCTGAATGTCCGACCCTTCATACTCTAATTTTGAACAGAACGTGAAAGTGGAAATTGTAACTCATCCAAGCTTTATACATCAATACATTTAAATATTTTTAAATTTTTAAACAAATTTATACATTTGAAAGTCTAGGTAAAATATTTTCTTACCTTATAAATAGATTTACTTGACATATACGGTTAACTTTCAGAGTAGATGACATTTCAGTAATCCGACATACTGTCTGTCCCGAAACTATCAAGAGTCAACTGTATTAAAATTAAACAAGTTAAACTATAATTTAGACTAGAATTTAAACTACAAGGCTCTATAACCGTAGACTTAGAGATGGAACCTATACCTTTACCTAGTATAGATTTCTGTTTATTAATTGACCTTCATCTTTCCCTCAGTCTGTTGAACCGTTGGGGCACCACACACGGTCTGTCGATCGTTTTTCTCCATTCCTCTCTTTTACTTTTAGTAGAATCTCTTTTCAATGGCAGGCTCGTGTATTCTTTAATGTTGTCTTCCCATCGCTTTTTCTGCCTCTTCTTCTTTTTCCTGGTACTGTTCCTTGAAGGAAGGTCTTTGCGAGCCCTGAGAAAAGTGGTTAGCAAGTCATCGTTGGGTCCAATCGCCGTTGAGATCCTGTATGTGATGCTGTCTTTGTATGTGATACTGAAGATCCTTCAATATAGAGCATCTCAATTCCATTGCTGGGATCCTCCTCTGTAGTTCAAGATTCGCAAGCATATAAGAATGTGGCCATGACCGGAGCAAGTATCAATTATCAGTCATTTGTTAACAAAATGAAAACATATTTCAGTTAAGTCTACATTAATAGTTATTAGAATTTTTTTTTTTAAAGGAAACCTCAGAATTTGCGCTATTCAATTTTAGCTTTATCATCATAGGAATCTTTGGGCCTTTGGCCTCTTTTCTTTGCCTCTTTTTGGGCTTTATGTGCCTCTTAGAATATGAATAAAGCTGCTTAAATCGCCGCATTTTACTAAATAATAATTTTAAAAAATTGACATTTGTATAAAACTTTTATCAATTTCAAAACAAGTAAAACTACTTTTGAATAAACAAGATGATGACCAGTTTTAAAAATATGCTTCAACTCACGTTACTACTTTCCACATACAACAATCACACGTGGTTCTGTCTCTTTCTGTCCAATCTCTATCACCCCCCTTTTTTTTTAATCCAGTCATCTGATTCAATACTACTCAAAGATTACATCAGAATTAGTCAGCCAATACAAAGACGCCTACACATTATTCAACGAGTCGCCTTTTTTTTCCAACAGAGATTGACTTTTAATCTTAAAATTTTCCAACTTACTAACAAATTAAAACAAAAAAGAATTGATTTCATCAAATATTTAATTATACATTTATAACAATATAGCCACCCTTCGAGGGGGGAATATGATTTACCATTTGCATAGGGCGCCCATGCCGTCTCCAGTAGCTCAGCCCATCCTGTTATTTTGTTACAGTGTCTGTCTTTAGCTTGTATATAAGCCCGTTGGAGTATATCGTAGCGACTCCAGTACGTGACATGATGACAATAGCCACACGAACCCGCTGTCCTGTTCATGACATGTTGTTGCTACTGCCAGTAGCCGGAGTCACCCTCTCCCCCCGCCCTCATTTTCTATTCACGGCCTATCCCCCCCCAGTATATTGTCCTATCCCCCAGTATGTCGCTGTCAGTAGAACACAGTCAGCGCCCCCTTTCTCTGCGCCGTGTAGTCATGACAAGATAACGAGTCAAAATGTCTTCAATAGTTTGTTTGTCTCAGTACGTCATGCAAGCGCAAGACAGACGTCCTGTTTCCCTAGCTCTTCTTAATAATCTAAGCCAGTGGGTCTCAACCTTTTTTTATTTGGTCTTTAGGACATATACTTGTCCAATACGCATATCCAGGGACCCAAAATGTCAAGACCGGTAAGTCCAAGAGAGCGGATTTATGATCCTCTGTGTCTAGCTGTTTAGCGGGCCGGACAGCACCGCCTCAGAGGCCGGTTGTGACCCGCGGACCGTTGTTTGAGTATCATGATTTATGTTGTTGAGTTATTACTGTGCACCGTTCAGACTAGAGATGTGATATGGTGATGCGAGAGTAACATACCTACTTCCTTCAAGCGGTGAAAGATTAGAGCAATCGCTAAAATGCAGATGCTGTTTCTGCTCTGACCAGCCTTTTGGAAGAAAAGAGTCTCTGACCAATGGACAATCCGAGCGTGTATCAGGTCTAGAGGTCCTTTCATGGTCAAGGAGGCGAGTAGAGCGGTGTTGTGGAAGTCGCTCCTGGCAGATCTATCCTAGATTTAAGGCGCAGTTTTGGAGCCCTCTCACGAGACTTGCCAGACATGACCTGTACAGTGGCGGCAGACCTGAAATGGTGTAACAATAAGTGACGCGTGTTTGGCAGAGCGGCACCTGCAGAGAATGTGTCTGAGGCGACTCCATAACTTAACCAATGGCTTGTGTGTTTTTTGTTGTATTCTAAGCTGTTGTGTATATATTAAGTAAAAACCTCCTTATTCTGTTTGTTTATTGGTCTTCAGAATTATTTTGGTCTCTTATCATTTGTAATTATTTCAATACAACTAAAAGCCTGCTTCTGTGTTTCGATTGTGTTGATATGGGTTTTTAAAAGTAAACTTTATACATTTGTGATGGTCCTAGAATAGCAAGGAAATACTCATTAAATCCCCCAGATGTTAGCATACTTTTCCTCCCACGTCCTCTGATTTTGTGTGCTGAAAACAGCAATTTTTTTTTGTTTAACTCTTTCTCTCCTAATTGACGATGCCAGCGTTGATTTGACCCCCATTAAACTACATTTATTTTTGGTTTTATAAACTTTAATGTGTGTTGTGTAAAAAGAGCCTGCATTCTCCTATAATTCAATACCAAATAGAACATTCCCTGATTTTAAAAAAAAAGTTATTGAAGTTAATTCAGAACAGGAGAGAGAAATACAAACGAGCAAAATGAATAATTCTATCGGAACGATGAAAATAATTACGGAGAGAAAGAGTTAAATAACAATTTCAGCAGTTTTCTTCTTTTTAGTTAGTTAGCTCTACTAATATATTAAAATTTAGTTACATTTACACATCTTCATAAGATATACACTATTTAAGATACAAGAAATCACTAGAAGTGAAAAGCGTGGTCTAGAGGCCAAGTACGCTTTAAGTTTGCCTGTCTTGACTACCTATGAAGGGGGCTCGAGGTTCGACACCCGACTCGGGCAGAGTTGTGTTTACTGAGCGCCAAAAGGCATCAGAAAACCAACTCCTAGATACCCCCCCCCCTCCCAATTGGTCCACAAATGAGATTGGACCATAGCGTCCCTAGAAGTATGAAAGTAGCGCTATATATAAGCGATAATTATTATTATTATTATTATTATTATTATTATAAGAAACACATATACATATCCTTCAAACAGTAAAGGCGCGTAAGTAAAGTCAAGGGGAGATAATTTATTTTTTAGGGTAGAAAAAAAAACACGGTTTCAACACACCTGTTCTATTGGTGTGTATTAGATACATGTATTTCTATTTATCTCTAACTTGCTACCATACTAACTCTCAACCATTCTTTGGTCAAGCTCGTAGATGATTGTGGGAAAGTGAAAGGCTGGCTACACTCCAGTGATCCCGGCAGTTGGATGAAACTGACCAGTAGTGACCCTCACAGACCCAGGGATCGGATGGCTGTGCAAGTGGACGAACAGGTGAGTCTATACAATAGTCAATCCCCGTTACTTAGAGTCTGTTACTTTCTGAGACACGCCTTTACAAGTTTTATGAAACATCCACCAGCCGATAAAAGCGCTCAAATAAAGAGAAATTATTAGGCCAATCTTTAACCCATTCACACTTATAATCACCAACGGTTTGTCGTGTACATAAGCTGATAAAACAGGTAGTAGTGAGTTAATTTGTTTGAGAATTACTAATATTTGTATGACTGAATGGCTCCTGAACTGAGGAGATCGAGTTCAAATCTCAAAGCAGGTTATGAACTTTGTATTGAAGATTTAGCCCACAACGAGCTGGGTTGGCTGAGCTGATTAAATTCAGCATGGAAACCTCCCTCAAAATGTCCACAAAGGACCTGACTTAGTCTGTGTAATATATCTGATTTGTGTCTGTCGAGTTATTGATGATCAGAAGATTTCATGAGTCTGACTGTGAGGGCGAATTACTGGTACTGAGTTTGAGGATATCATGAGTCTGACTGTGAGGGCGAATTATTGGTGCTGAGTTTGAGGATATCATGAGTCTGACTGTGAGGGCGAATTATTGGTGCTGAGTTTGAGGATATCATGAGTCTGACTGTGAGGGCGAATTACTGGTACTGAGTTTGAAGATATCAACACACAAGATGAACGTTGAAGGAGTAGATCAACTTCATGAGTTCCAATCATCATCATTTTCATCATCATCATCATCATCCCTTTACTTTACAGCGGTGATAAAAACAACGCTGAATAACTAAACGGGAAATCGAGTTTGTTTTAAACTGCTATATTGTTAGCAAGCGGAGACACATTGGATTAAGAGACCTGGCATTCTAGGTTTTTTTTTTTGTTTTTTTTTTTCAAATTACCTTTTTGATTATCCTACAATATATTTTCATCTAAGATCTGAAAAGATGTTTTTAATACAAGGTTTTAAACTTTCATTTCCCCGCATGTTGCTGTTTTCTCATCTATATCTTCTCAATGTATCTCCGGTGTAAGGAAATCCTGTCTGATGAATTAGATTCCCCAGGTCTCTACGCTTGACATGAAAGCTAATGAACTAGCTGCACGCAACCCCACTGTCCCCCCCAAAACAACCTGCGAACTCCATCACCCCGCGCCCCTCCATTTCCCATCTCTTTCAACCAGACAGTTGCTGTCACAACAACATAATGGTGAAACACAATAAACAGTATTCAAAGTAACGCAACATATATACGAGGAGAGTTATGGCGTTCTTCCTATTCAAGCCCCTGGATTAAGGTCTCTCATCCTGTCGCTTCTTTGGCTTCACCCTCAAACCCCCCGCACCCGCCCCCATTTTTTGGTCCATGTCTCGCGTGAAAGGAATCTTCTTCAACTTTGAAAAACCAATAGATTTAAGATCTGTGACTGCAGATCTACATTCTCGGTTGAACTCTGGGATGTGCTAGTTGCTTAAGTATCGTATGCGCCTTGTTATGAAATGCTGTGTGTGTTGCGTAGCTGGCCTGGTTCTTTCAACTCAGAACAGATTGTCGGGTCTGTTCAAATGTCACTGAAGCCTTAAGACCTACGCGGCCGGGTCATCAAGTGTTCAATGATTACAGTTCACAGATTACGTACTGTTAAGATGGTGCGATGTGGTTTGAGATGATAAAAGTAAAGTAAGGACACTAATGGACGAAACTGTAGCAACCCTAGCCCTAAACAATTAAATCACATTTTAAATAAAATGTTTAGATTTTAAAAAATGTGTAAGTAACCCAAATATGTATATAAAATATTATTTAATGTAAATGTTATATAACTTCTTATTGTTATGTTCTTTTTAAATATAACTTTATACCTCCTTCATTTCAACTTAAAGTTACCCTTTCAGACCTTGTGGTCAATAGGGCAGATGATGTAAAGGCCATCTGTTTCTGTGGCCTACGGTTAACGAAGGTGTTTCACTTTCTCCAACTAATGCCATGTTCACATTAGCGGTGGGTGGACTCAAAGGCACTCAAGGATCTTGAAATAAAAAATCCCAGTCTTCATATCAACTACAAGTGTCAATATATATATATATATATATATATATATATATATATATATATATATATATATATATATATATATATATATATATATATATATATATACATAGTTAAAAAATTGTAATATGTATCGATATCTACTTACATCTAATATAATAATGTACCTTTCTTAAACGGTTAATGTGATACCCCATTTAAAACTGTCCCATCACTATTGCAGTACTGAATATTACTCTTGATTAATTAAAATACTTGACCAATTAAGCTATATCTTAGCCCCCCCCCCCTCCCGGGGCCAGCTCAATTTTCTTTTCTTTCATATCCGTTGGAAGATGCAATCATTGGCAGACATATTTTTGACCTTACTTCCTTCCACAGAAATACCAAGTACCAATCGCGATATGCACCCCCTCCCGCGCCCTCTTTTTTTGCTAGAGATTCTAGACATTTCTTTTTAATTTCATTTTGTACTGGCGCCCTTAATGTCAAACAACATGTACTGATCGCAGACAAAAGTCCTCCCTGACACTAACCAACAGATGAGTCTTAACTCAGTTGACAAAAAAAATGCCAGAGGTTGACAATCCGTTTGCACCACGTGACCTGTGACTTGTGCAGTCTTCTTGTCGCCCAGAAACCGATCCGCCATTTTCATGCGTCTAGCAGACGATACGTTTTAACCAATCAAGTTTTGAGAGTAGTTTTTCTTTGGTTCGTATTTACGTCACAATGCCGCGGCGGCTCAGTGGCAGAGCACTTAGCAACCAATGACGAAGGCTCTGAGCTGCGAGATGTCATCATTTCTTTATAATTCCAGTTTGTACTGGCGTCCCTAATGCCAAACAACATGAACTGATCATAGACAAAGTCTCCCTGACACTGATAATGATGATTGTTATGATCACAAGGATGCTTTGGGTAGGATGTCAACAACAAAAACAATTATGCATAAAACCCTAAACCATAATCTTTAAATACTAATACAAAACTTAATATAATACTCACAAAAACACAAAATAACCACGAAAGAGTCTATACATATGCTAGAACTAATTTATACAAATGCTTCTCCTTCCCTAGTGTTACTAGAGCATGGAATGGGCTGTCTGAGTCAGCCTGAAAAACCAATAACTTGGCATAATTTAAGTCATTGGTTAACATGCATGACTAAATGACCCAGGACGTAATCATCATTTTTGTTTGTTTGAAGTAATGTCTGTATTTCATTAGATTACATTTTTTTTTTTATTTTCAGAACAGCAAATTGTATGGTCCTTGTCTCTATGTCTCTATGTTATTTATGTAATTGTCAATGAATTTTTCAATCTTGATATTCGTCAGATCATTGCAGACGTCGTAGGAAGTGTGAGAAACATACGCCACCATGTGGGGGGGGGGAAAGGAGGGGTTTGGGGGGGGGAGGCTACATTGAATAAGAACAAAGTTTTTCTTTAACTTCCTCTGTGTTAAAACTTTATTGTACACTTTGGAATAAGCACAGCACGGTATGTTTCTGCTAGTTAAACAATGTAATAAGAGCAATGTTCCAAGCTGTAAACTTCTAAAAAAAAAATGATTTGATTTTCAATGTTTGTTTTTCTCACAATTTTTTTATAGTAAAGCTCTTGGTTTTCAAACCCAGGGCTCTTGGCTTCGAATCCTGGTTAAAACTGCGATTTTAAACTTCAGGATTTTTTTTTAGGACGCCCCTGAGCCCTGCCATCCCCTGACATATGCAGGGGAAGTAAAGCCAGTTGGTCGTTGTGGTTGTCACATGACACCCTCGCTAACTGTCTTTACATCATATGCCCCCCCCCCCCCCATAAATCGCAGGCGCTTATTAAATCTGAAACTTAAGTAAGTGGTTATGGATGAATAGGTAACGAAATTCTGTTGGATAGTGTGTCTCCTGGGCACTGGGTAGGTAACTCCGCCAACGTGTGTCTTATAACTATATAGTCCGGTCAAACGACGACAAATTAGCAGCCGAGATTTGGATTTCTGTGTGTGTGTAGTGTTTGTTGCTGCACAATAAGATTGGGAGAGGGGGGGGGAAGGCGACATCAGTATCACTGCTATTTGAGGCAACATCTTTCTGCTACAAAAGAGAGAGAGAATGAACAGGATGTATGGAAACAGATTTTTTTAAAAATATATATTAAATGATCTCTCTGAGCAAGGGGAGATAAAAGAAGAAGATAACAGGGCAGACGAAACAGATGGCGCAAGTTAGTAACATGGGTTTGACGGATAATCTCCCTTTTCTTCTGCCAATATCTACCACGGAGGACACTCCGCTGGGGACATCTCGCTGATGATCTGAACATTTGCCGAGATAAGATAGAGGGCGGTAATCGTATCAACCGCATCTGCCTCTCCCTCCCTTCCCTACCTGCCCCCCTCCCCCGACTCAGTCCAGAGATTGTATTACCGACCTAACCATTTATCTGTGGCCTATTGATTGCTAACTCAAAGAGGAAAAATAACGATTTTGGTGGTATATCTTTCACAAAAAAAAAAAAGAGACTGAAAAGAGAGAGAGAGAGAGAAAGAGTGTTGAAAAAAAGCCACTCTCTTGGAAAACATATGGTGGGAAGGGGAAAGGGGGGGGGGGCATTATCCGTGCCCACGTTATGTTGGAGAATATCGATGACCCTCAAGCCTCTTAACTCTTATTTACTTAGATATTCAGTACACTTTGTTTTGTCAAGTTTCAGAGTTACATTTTAATAAACTCAGTCCTTTTTTTTCTTAAAGCCAAATATATTTGTGATTCTACAAATAGTCAAGCTCTTCCCCACGTGATCACAAATCGCAAATTTAATCTCATTTGATATCAATCGATCAATGTATTGATCTGCAGGCTTTGCTCCCGCACTTACCATCTTGTTCTTCATATCCAAATCTACACTCTACACTAAACACTCTAAACACTCTGAACACTTTAAACACCCTAAAGACCTACACACTGGGCTTACGTCTTGTATTTACATATATATACACATTTTAGTACATTTATACTTATTTGGGAGTCGAGGTGGCTGAGCGGTAAAGCGCTTGGTTTCCGAACCGGGGGGACCCGGGTTCGAATCCTGGTGAAAACTGGGATTTTTAATTTCGGGATTCTGAGCGCCTCTGAGTCCATCCAGCTCTAATGGGCACCTGATATTAGTTGGGGAAAAGTAAAGGCGGTTGATCGTTGTGCTGGCCACATGACACCCTCGCTAACCGTGGGCCACAGAAACAGATGACCTTTACATCATCTGCCCAGTAGACCACAAGGTTTGAAATAGAAAACTTTTTTACTTATTTGTGATAATCTATGTCTTTCTTGCTCCGCCCCCAAATCATGTTTTCTCGTGTTAATATGTCCCGCTTATGGCCATCTGTGATTTCCTTGTTCAAATCTCTTCATTCGCCCATAACAAACTCTTCTGTACTTAGCATCTATTATATTCAGCTTATAATGTAACCCCCCCCCTCTTTTCTCTTCCTTTTAGTCTCCCCTTCTCTGACTTGATATCGACAGGATTTTTTTTTTCTTCTAGGGGAAGTTGGGATTCACGCCCCTAATCATCTGAGACTTTGGTTGGATTGTGGCGTGTCGATTAGGGTTCTGTAGGGCGTCCCTGGTGGTGGGATGACGAAGATTTTGTAAATGTTGTATCTGTATTATCAGGGGCGTATCTAGCACGGATTTCATTTTGTGTGCCCGTGAAGGGTTTATAAGTGATGTGTGTTTATGTGGAGGGAAAAAGAAGGGGGGGGGGGGGAGAGAGATAAAATGAAGATAAAGTTTTAATGGGAAGATAATTGCTGGGAAAGGAATTCGTCGGGGCGCTGGTGCGATTGGTCATATAAGGCCCTGGTCACGCTAAGTCATACACATGCTCTTCTTCTCTTTCTGTGTCTCTCTGTTCCTGGCTGTATTTCTCTTTGTCTATTTCTCTCACACACACTCTCTCTCTCTCTCTGTCTCTGTATATATATATTTCTGGGTAACGTGTAAGCTCAGTTGCAACTTTTTTCACCAAAAGTACATACTTTCACCTCTTCGTGTCAGGGCATTCAATTCATGGCCAATAACAATCTCAAAATCTGTTTTTATGGGACTGACTGATAGAAACGAAACTTCTCAAAAAGTAACCGCTCTAGAAAGTATTACTGTTAGTTTGACGAGCGAGTCACTTCTAAAGGATTAAACAAGCCGATTGTACTTACCTATGTCTTCTTTCTCATTCTCATTATTATGTTAAAGCGTTCAGATGACTAGACCAATATATGAGATGAACTGCGCAGTGATTTCCAAATCAGGGGGCTCTCCATATAGTTTTCTTTCTATATGTGATGTTTTGGGTTCAGTGTCTTGTTCGGGTCTCTTGATAAAGGATACTTATTTATGGACTTTTCGGAATTTTATCTTTTTACTCCCCTTTCTCTCTCTCCCCTCCCTCTCTCACTCTCTCTTTTACCGCCTCTCTCTCTCTCTCTCTCTCTCTCTCTGTTGGTTGACATTCTATAACTCTTAAGGTTTATTTGACTCTCTTACTTCACTACTTACTTGACTCTCTTACTTCACTACTTACTTGACTCTCTTACTTTACTACTTACTTGACTCTCTCTCTTACTTCACTACTTACTTGACTCTCTTACTTTACTACTTACTTGACTCTCTCTCTTACTTCACTACTTACTTGACTCTCTCTCTTACTTCACTACTTACTTGACTCTCTCTCTTACTTCACTACTTACCTGACTCTCTCTCTTACTTCACGACTTACTTGACTCTCTTAATTCACTACTTACTTGACTCTCTTACTTCACTACTTACTTGACTCTCTTACTTCACTACTTACTTGACTCTCTTACTTCACTACTTACTTGACTCTCTTAATTTACTACTTACTTGACTCTCTCTCTTACTTCACTACTTACTTGACTCTCTCTCTTACTTCACTACTTACTTGACTCTCTTACTTTACTACTTACTTGACTCTCTTACTTCACTACTTACTTGACTCTCTTACTTTACTACTTACTTGACTCTCTCTCTTACTTCACTACTTACTTGACTCTCTTACTTCACTACTTACTTGACTCTCTCTCTTACTTCACTGCTTACTTGACTCTCTTACTTCACGACTTACTTGACTCTCTTACTTCACTACTTACTTGACTCTCTTACTTCACGACTTACTTGACTCTCTTACTTCACTACTTACTTGACTCTCTTACTTCACGACTTAATTGACTCTCTTACTTCACTACTTACTTGACTCACTTACTTCACTACTTACTTGACTCTCTCTTACTTCACTACTTACTTGACTCTCTTACTTCACTACTTACTTGACTCTCTTACTTCACGACTTACTTGACTCTCTTACTTCACTACTTACTTGACTCTCTTACTTCACTACTTACTTGACTCTCTTACTTCACTACTTACTTGACTCTCTTACTTCACCACTTACTTGAATCTCTTACTTCACTATTTGCTTGACTCTCTTACTTCACTACTTACTTGACTCTCTTACTTCACGACTTACTTGACTCTCTTACTTCACGACTTACTTGACTCTCTTACTTCACTACTTACTTGACTCACTTACTTCACTACTTACTTGACTCTCTCTTACTTCACTACTTACTTGACTCTCTTACTTCACTACTTACTTGACTCTCTTACTTCACGACTTACTTGACTCTCTTACTTCACTACTTACTTGACTCTCTTACTTCACTACTTACTTGACTCTCTTACTTCACTACTTACTTGACTCTCTTACTTCACCACTTACTTGAATCTCTTACTTCACTATTTGCTTGACTCTCTTACTTCACTACTTACTTGACTCTCTTACTTCACGACTTACTTGACTCTCTTACTTCACGACTTACTTGACTCTCTTACTTCACTACTTACTTGACTCTCTTACTTCACGACTTACTTGACTCTCTTACTTCACGACTTACTTGACTCTCTTGACTCTTTTATTTCACTCTCTTACTCCTCTCTATACTTAAGCTATGACGTTCGAACCCCATTCAAAATGACAGAGAAAGGTACCCGTCAAACCGAGGTTTTATAGCAAAGGTCCGTCAAATCTATCTTCTCTTATTTTTTCTCTTTGTCATATGACAAAGTATCATCAGACAAAAATGAAATAAATCCTACACAACCGAACAATGATGAATGAAAAAATATTAATCATTGAAATAGCTTTGAATGCAAGGCACATCTTCGAAATTCTTTGCTCTTCCATTGACACAGAGGAAACATACAAACAAAACCAAACAAAAGAGAACAAAAGAGATGTATAGATAAGAGAAGTGAATTGTATTTAAATCCACATCTCCTTTTTTTTTAGCATATTCTCTCTCCCTAGTCAAGTGAAAAAACTATGGACAATGGGCCACCATAAGATTCACGCCGGCACTGCATACAGACATTCCGGTCTTTCATACACACACGGGACGTTACCTTAGAAACCGTCAGCAATTAAATGGCGGGGGCATTGGTAGAGCACGAGGGGCGAGCGGCTGAAGGGCGTCATTCGTGAAATTTAATTAGGGTAAGGATGAGTAGCCTCGAAAAATAAAAAAAAAGAAAAAGGGCCATGTCGCGCCATTGAGAGAAGCTTATTGCTGGCGCGGGAACTCAGCAGATGTCAATAGCGGGGCAATAGATAAAAAATGTCTCTCTCTCTCTCTGTCTGACTCCACTATGTCGTTCTTGCACTCAATTTTTTGCTCTTCACACATCTCTCTCTCTCTCATCTCTCTCTCTCTGTCTCTCTCGTTTGGCCCTTTTCTTCTTCCTTCTGTTCTGTTCGAGCTTGACCCTATGAACAAAAAATTTCAGATCGCGAGAAATCTCATAAAGCATTTTAGGGTAGTAGCCAGAACTATATTTTTATATAATGTTTGGGGCATATTTATAAATTTAGTCACTGAGTTGATCAAAACCACTGAAAAAGGATCTGCAGCAATGGCAAAACTCTCCAAAACTTGTCTGGGAAAAGGCCGAATTGACCACGGCAACCAAATTGTTTGTCTACAATGCCTGTGCAGTAAGCAGTCTTCCTAGTGGTAGGGAGAGCTGGCTAATAAACATCTATCAAGAGCAGAGAGTAGTTTTCAATTAAGCTGCCTCCGACGTAAATGTGCATCTCCTGGAGAGGTCGTGTCCCCAATCAAGACGCTTTGAAATTTGCCACTATGCACAGCATCCTTTTGACACGCAGAAGACTACGTTGGCTCGGAAATGTCCCTGGCAAGCCAGATGGAAGAATTCCTAAAGACATCCTCTATGCTGAGCTTGTGGAGGAAGTTAGACCCAAAGGCCGCCCAAGATATAACCTATAGAGTTGTCGGCAAGCGAGGCTTGAGAAATACAGGGATCAATGAAAGTATATGAGAAGAAACAGTCCGAGATCGGACAGCATAGAGACAGACTGTGCGTGCTGCTACGAACCTCGCCGAGAGCAAAAGAAACGAAGCTGCATCAGCAAAGAGAAAGAGAAAGAAAGCTGCCATATTAACTAGTCATAAAACAGATGTAAACACATGCAGAGCTGTGGCAATCTTTGCCGCTCCAGAATTGGTTTGATTAGCCACACCAGATTCTGCCCCGTCTCAAAAATACAATAAAACCAGTAACTCATCTGGGCGCATCCATTGTCTTCCGAGATATCTATTAGAAATTAGGGGTGCACCGGATAGCCCCTCCGGCTCCGGCTTCTGCCGAATATCCGGCATTTTTTACTATCCGGTGCTATTCGGCTCCGGTCGGATATCACTACCGGATAGTAAACCGGATAGTAAAAAATACACCTATTTAATATGCATAAAGTGGACCTCGTTCCATTACTGTCTGTTATAGAATGTATTAATAGAAATCCTCTGAAAACTTGAAGTAATGACGGAACGTGTGTGTGTGTGTGTTGATAAGAGAATAAGAAAGGAGGAGCAAGTCATTGATTGAAAAGAAAGCGCATATTTTTATCAATTCACTCTCACAGCCTTCCCCCCCCCCCCCCCCCCCCGTGGTTGAGTGGCGTAAACCCCTTGGCCCCTTAAGAAGGGAGCTTTGGTTCGAATCCCAACACGAAATCGGCTGTGTTTACTCAGGGCCCAAAGACAACATAGAAACAGTCTCCCGGATGTTCCTGGTGTATGAAAGATGCGCTATGCAAAAACAATTAAAAATACAAACAAACAACAAAACCAAACAATACATCAAAACGACTTAACTAGTTTATTCCAATTATCAAAAGTGCTGAGTTCCTACTTAATCTGATTTTTTCGCATACTTGCTATTTCAAAAAAAAAAAAAAAAAAAATTATTAGAAGCTGTTTTCTAGCTATTTTTACCACCCACCAAACTGCAATGACCCCCCAAGCTACTCACTCACTCAGTGTCGCGTGTTTCACCAAAATACAAAAATATTGAGATGTATCTAAAAACAACTACCATAACAACGAAACAAATAACGCTTCACTTTTTTTTTCCGCGTGCATTGTTTAATTAAAAGCTAAAAAAAAAAAAAAAAAATCGTGTGTATAATTTCACCTGCAACATACTTCATGTCCCAGAATGCACGGCGTCTAGCTAAACAGTGACGACAGATCGTTAAGAACACAGGACCGCTGGTTCAAAGATTGAGAACCCGCGCCCCCGTCGGCGCCCTTTATCACGACAACCTTAGCTCGTGACATATTTATATCATCCCTGGATATCATCCTCACTGTATACGCTGAAGCCAATAAAACAGACACGTTTAATGAGCTAGAGCGGACATGTTTTACAGACATTTTAAATCACTTTGTCTGGTTAATAGCGTTAAGACACGCATTGCATGGTGTGGGCATACAATAAACATGTGACTTTATCTGACCATCTGTCTATCTGTGGCCATCTTAATCTTTCTAGATTCCACCTTTACTGAAGGGGCAAATGTTCCCCATAAGTGGCGCTACTTAGATAATAACGCATTGTTTTTTTTTTTGCGTGTGTTTTTTTTAAATATAGTTTTGTTGCTTTTTCTTGTTTATAGCGTAAAATTTTATGAGTTCTTAGATTTTTCTTTTCTTTCCATGATCACTTACCTACCAAGTTTCATTTTCCTTTTTGTTTCTTTCATCTCTTTTATCTCTTTTCTTTCTTTTTTTATTCTTTTTTTTTTTTTTCTTTCTTTTCATTCTTACTTTTTTTTCTTTCTTTTTTTTTTATATCTCTTCAAGTTTCAGAGTTTTAGCTTATCTCTGGACTCAATTTCAGGCTAAACCTTTGCTTCAACTTTAGACTAAACTTGGGGTCTTATCATATTTTTTATATTCTGGTGAGTCAACATTACTGGAAGAGACTAATAAGACAGACAGACAGACAGGCAGACAGACAGTGTTAGAGAGAAATAGACAGACAGTCACAAACACACGTAGAGACAGACCGCAATGTGATTTGTTATCATCATCCGATTATAAAAGACATTGAGTTTGGATAGAAAAAAAAGTTTCTTATACTTTACTTCCAACTCAAAGGTGCTTACCCTATCTAATGGCGTAGCTAGGGGGGGGGGCGAATTTGAAAATCCCCCCGGGCCCCCACTTGATTGGGGGGGGGAGCCAAATGAGTGTTTATTACTTTAAAATAAATATTAAGCAATATGCAGGGGCGCCCAAAGAGGTCCAGCTCCTCGGGCCTTCAAACGATAAAAAAAAACCTAGCTACATTCCTGGGTCTATCATTCTTTTGTCAACTATAGACATACTAGAAGAAAAATAATACCAGCATTGCTGCAAATTATATTCTCAGTCTTTAAAGACTTTACCATAAAAGAAATTTTGCCCCTACACTGTCCAGCGGTAGCCCCAAGGTTCATGGTACCCCAAAGTTCATGGTACCCCAAAGTTCATGGTACCCCGAGGTTCATGGTACCCCAAGGTTCATGATACCCCAAGGTTCATGGTACACCAAGATTCATGGTACTCCAAGGTTCATGGTACACCAAGATTCATGGTACTCCAAGGTTCATGGTACACCAAGGTTCATGATACCCCAAGGTTCATGGTACACCAAGATTCATGGTACTCCAAGGTTCATGGTAACTCAAGGTTCATGGTACACCAGGCTTATAATCACTGTTAAAAAATCAAGATCCTTTAATTTCCTTTCATTTCCTTATTGTAAATTGTGTATATTTGTCATTGTGTTTATATAATAATATCTGTAGACCCACGGAAATACCAAAATGTGTTGCAGTCAACCAGCGCCACTTACCACCACGGCAAACAAGGTCTGACTCATCCCCAAAGCAGCCAAGATTATCGCGAGTTCTATCATTCAAATCTTTGTACGCTGTATAGATAAATGAAAAAAAAAAAAAAGTTTGCCATTCACCGACCTCTTCCATTGTGCACTTAAAGGGGAAATCTAAAGAATTTTACGGACATTTGAAAGTCGAGCGGTTATTTCTGTTTGTGTTCAGTTTGGCGTTTCACGGCTGTTCGCCTCTGGAGGAGACCTCTGAACTTTTCATGTCCTATACAAGAGTTGTTTCTAATAGGGGAGGGGGGTAGAGGTCAAATGGAAGAGGGGGGGGGGATTAAATAGTAGATTGGAATGTTCAATTTTGATTTATGACTTTTGATAAGGTGATATACATACCGATGCTGTGGTGGATGACTTATTGATTCGAGTTTTTTTAACTTAAACTTGGTTTATTACGTTTGAAAGATTTGAAAAAACACGAGTGCTGTGTTACAAGTCAAACCAGAAGCATTAAGTTCGAATCCTAATGTTTTGGGATAATGATTCGGAGTTTTTAAGACGGCTAATAACTAAATGCTGCCAACCGACGCTTCAACTGACTCGCCATGAACAGCAGCCTGCTTGTGTGGTATGCGCTCTGGACTCTTAGTCTCGAGAGTCTCAGCTTCGAATCACAGCCGCTGCCATCCTGCGGGAGTTTTCGGATAGGATGTAAAAGTAAAGTTCCCCTTTAAGACCTTGTGGCCTATAGGGCCTATAGGGCAGACGATGTAAAGGTCATCTGTTTCTGTGGCCTACGGTTAACGAGGGCGTCATGTGGCCAGCACAACGACCTTTACTTTTCCCCAACTAACGCCAGGTACCCAATTAGAGCTGGGTGAACTCAGAGGCGCCCAAAGATCCTGAAGTGGTCTTCACCAGGATTCGAACTCCGGACCCCGGTTCGGTAGCCAAGCGCTTTACCACTCAGCCACGGCTAGGATGTAATAATCTTCAAATCTGAAGAAACATCCCAAACAAATAAAAGAATACAAACGAAAAGATGTCTTGAAAGAAAGATTGAAAGAGAGAAAGAAAGATAAAGAGCGAGAGAGAGAGAGAGAGGGTATCTGAGAGAAGATTTTCCGTGCTGCCTTTTAGGCGCTCAGTAAACTCAACTCTGTCGAACCTCGAGCCCCCTTCATTGGTAGCCAAGCCAAACGTACTTAACCTCTCGACCACACTCACACACATATACACACTCTTTCTCTCACCCTCTATCTTTCTATCTCTATCTTTTTATTGGATACCACAATATGACCTTGGCTCTGTTTGAGAATGAGCCTCACTGACATAAAATGACCAAATGACATGAATTACTGGCATGAATGACGCAAAAAAAAAAAAAAAAAATTCGGCTTAGCATTTAAAAAAACAACAACAAAAAAACGCTTGAAGATTCACTATATGCTATGCAAAGCGTCACAGTTCATATTTCGCTTCCAGAGAAATGCGATATATGCTTGAAAACGTGTTCCTGGTCAATCGGAACGCTGTGCATTAGTCATTGGTTTTTCCTACACGGGTATAAAGACCTAAGAATCGTTTTTTTTTTTTGTCGCGTCCATTATTTCCATTTTTATTGGCTGGTAGACAATCGCAATGTGTCAAGAAATCTACAAGTTCTCCACACAGGGCGACACATCACGCGTCATTGCCAGATCTATTAAAGGTATACGTCGATCGAGAATTGAATTCAATTGCGTTGTTTTATGTTTGTGAGGAAGGGAGGGAGAGGGGGTGGGATGTTTTTGACCCCCCCCCTCCCCCCACCTCGCCACTGATAATGAAACAACATTAAGTAGACATAAAATGACAGGACGGCATCATTTAAAGAGATAATTGCCCCCCCAAAGAATAAATCCAGCTCTCCTATGCCTTGAACTGGCATGCTAGGCACAATGCTAGGCACACAGGGCTCAACGTACGGCGCCAGACTTTGGAATAAAACGGGCAAAGCCATTTGAGTAGAGGGGGGGGAATATTTTATTCGGATTCGATTTAACAATTTGGGGGGCGGCCACATGAGCATGAGCGCGCTGTCATCTGGGCGGATCTGGGTTAATAATTATAGGTAATTTTAGTTATTGTTTACTATTTCGTACTAAGTACAGACAGCTCCAGATCGGTTGTCACCCCTTGGACTATTTGAGTCTAAAGTGTATTTAGTGAACTCTGAAGAGCCCAAAGGTATTCAGAGCTTCTGAGGTTAAACAGTTTAGTTTCTGTTATGATATGGTGGAGACTAATTAGATTTGGTACACATTCTTTGACCCAGGTGTCATGGTCAGTGAATGTACGTAGACCAGGAGGTATCATTTAAGTTTTTTTTTTTATTTCATGAATATATTCATGACGTATTTCCTATGTTTAGGACGAAAAGTTTTTGTTAAAGTTTGATTTTAAATCAAAAGGAGAAGGAGAGAGAGAATGAGAGAAAGAGTGTTTGTGTGTTTGTGAGAAAAAGAAAGAGAAAGATAGAGAATGAGAGAAAGAGTGTTTGTGTGTGTGAGACAGAGAGAGAAAGAGAGAAGTAAAGAAACAAAGAAAGAAAGAGGAGAGAGAGAGACAGAAAACAAAGAAAAAAAGTAACTAAGAAATAGAAAGAGTTAAACAAAAAAAAAGGAGTGAGAGAGCCAGAGAAGGAAAATAAAAAGAGGAATGGGAGAATGAAAGTGGAGGAAAGTGGATGGATGGATGGACGGACGGACGGACAGACAGACAGACAGATAGATAGATAGATAAATAGATAGATAGATAGATAGATAGATAGAGAGAGAGAGAGAGAGAGAAACTGAACACATACAAATACTATACAAAGAAAAAGTTCGAGCTTGATATAGCAAGTAGTCAGAGGATTACCTAGACAGAAGCAGGCAGAAAGAGAGATTGAGAGAGAGTGAAAGAGAGAGAATAAAAGAGAGAATAAAAGTGAGATGGAAACTAGGAAATAAAGAAAGTAAAAAAAAAAAACGGTTAAGATACTATTTTTTTACTTCAATGATAAAAACCTATAATTATAAACATAAAATAAACCCAGAAAACATAACCAGGCCCAATGGACCCAGAAGTGAACATTTTGTTGATCAAAGAGGTGGGCGGCAACATCTCGCGTCTGAACTCCCGCCACATTCAGCGTGCATCTGGCCGCACCCGGCTCACCTAGGGTAAGACAATGCACCAGGGTACTTTAAGGGCGCCCAACTCCTCGCCTTACACCCAGCAGCTTGCTCTCCATTCTTTCTCTCTCCCTGTCCTTCGGTGTGTGTATATAGCTTTAAATCAAAACGCACTTCAGTGCCGGCTCAAACCCTTGTGAGTACCGTAGGGCGCTCGCCACGCAACCCAGGCATATTTATATTCGTCAATCTAGATTTATATTTTTATCTAGATCTGACTATCTTTAGATACCATGTATCTGATTCTGATAATATTGTATCTTCCTGTAAACTAAGCTTATTAATAAATAGCATTAATGATACCATTTAAATTAAATCTTTATAGACCTTTGAGAATGTGCACCTGCATGGGGCCCTTTGAGTATGTTTTTTTTTTTGTCTGTGTTTATTACTTTGCGATCCTCCCATCCAACGAACGCCACATACAAACACACACACACGCACACAGACACGCACAATTCCGCCTCTCTTCAATGCGCCTCTTCTATTTATCGGCGCTATGTGTCTCTCCGGGTTTTCCCGGCATGCAATGTTCTAGACGAGTGGCGACATACAGCGAGCAGAGAAGCAATTAAATGGTGGCGTTGACTTTCTCAACTGCTTAAAACACACATTCGCACACCAAGACAAACACACACACACACACACACACAAACAAGTTGATTGGCGGTCTTTGAAAAGGAACCTTAACCGCGTTTTGATTCATCGATGAACTATTTGGCGCATCAAACTAAATAGTTACTTGCCCTTTGAAACAAACATTAAAAATAAAAGATTATGAAATGTATACTTAGTGATAACTAAAATGTTTAATCTGGATATGTTACATTTTGCTTGGCCACTTTTTAATCTGGCCATTGGTTGTCATGATGGCCTCTATTCTATCAGGCCATCGTCTCTTGTGGCCTAGTTTGTCATTGTATTGTTTTACAAGTTTCGTACATTTTTATTTTTTTTCAGAAATTAAAATTATTACCTCCTTGCCTACACCTTGTACAGGTCGACAGATGGAAGGGGGTTGGGTTGGGTGCAAATTATTTGCCACAGTGATGACAGCTCAAAGATCACACCAGGCTACCATCCATTAGTAGAAACGAGGTTGTTTATCTGGCCAAATGGCTACTTCAGCATATGACTATTTTCTGATGTCTTACTGAAGATCCGGAACCAATACAAAAATATTTTAAGTTTAAGAAAGGCCCCTGAATGGTGTTCAAAAATTAAATAGGGTGACAATTAGCGCCTTTGCAGCAATGTAGCAATAATCCTATATCCCGAATACAAAGGAACCGCTTCCACACGCGCAGTCACCTTCTTTGAGAGCTTCGGTGGACTAGTAAACCAATGTTTAGACGTAGATACATTATCTTATAATAACTACGTCTGTATGTCGCGTCGGGACATAATCATCTTCAAACAGAATCAACATGTGTCAGACACTTGCTAAGCCTCCGCTGCTTCCCCCTTGTTACCAGATGATTTCATTTTGACTAGAACTCTGCTAGTATTGGAATATCTGTGTTAAATTTATTTAATTCATCTTGTACGCCACTGCGTCCATCTTAATAATTTTATAAAATCCTTATTGACCAATGTCCAGCATTCATTCTTTTTTCCCCCCATCATATTTAAAGGACTTGGAAAAAAAAAAAAAGATTATCACCCTTGGGCCCCCCAGAAGGCTATAAATAAGTTCGCAGGAAGGACAACTCATTTCTTATACTTTTTTGCTTAACTGGGGGTGGTCTTTCTTTGTTGTCGTTCCTTTTTAATTCTTTTCAACTTTCAGCCCAACAGGGGGGGGGGGGGGGGGGAAATAGCGGGTAGCTATGAAAGAAACTGGACGGCATGAATACACATGCTCACGCATTGCTTGGCACCTAGCAAACAACTTATCCTTACCCCTTGTCTTATCTCGTGACAGACGTATTGCTCGAATGTCTTAGAGAAATACTAGAAAAATAAACAAGACAATAATCCCCCTTTGTTACCTTCGCTAGTTAAGGCATCAGCTAAAAGAAAGATAGATAACTCGGGTCTGATTTATGTCTCTCGATTTGTTGTTTTATTCACACTGACTGTGAGTCTCGTTTTGGCTTTAAGTCACGTACGGAGTGCCCCGAGGCCAGAGGACTGTCCAATGTTCTTCCGGTCCTCATAGAATGCGCTACAGACTGATGGTCACTTAAATTGTGGTCATTTTAACTCTCCCTCCTCCCTAATTACTCTACATTTCTCCTCTTTATACTCTCTACGACTATTCTCATGACCTTTGTGCTAAATATATTTTTTTTGTTGCTTTTCACGACCCCCTGATTCCATTAAATCGATTCCAGTAAATTCGGACCACATCGGGACGCGATTATTTTGGTTCTATTAACCGGTAGGTCCGATTACGCGCACATCTTACGCGTTACAATCTGGTTTCGATACTATTGTGGACTAATGTATCTTAGTTTTCTTCTTTTTCGTTCTCATTTTTACATGTCGGAGGGTTCAGATTAGTAATCCTATATCTGAGATGAACCGCGCAGTGTACAAATGTTGATCATTACCGGTACTTCAGAAATAAATCAGGTCCAAATAAGCGGCTGGTCTGATTAACCGACCGTCCCATTAACCGGACTGTATAGTCACTATAGTAGTTTCTTCATACGTTTGTTCGAAACCTTTACTGCTATATCAGTTTTTGTAATGTATCTTTTTTTTTTAATCTTGTATCTAGCAACACACACACACACACACACACACACACACACACACACACGCACGCACATTACAAGGGATATAACTCGTCACCTGGCCTGACATGTCGTCAGCAGGAAGGTTCACCTGGAACTTGCCATCTTACATTACTTAGTAACGGTTCAGCTGCTTCTGAATACATCAGGTCTTTAATGCTTTGGTACTTAAGGTTATCAAATTGTTTGAGGTTGGGAGTTTCTTGTGAATATCAGAGATAGAATGATAGATAAAGAGGCACAGGTAGGGAGGACAGGCAGATACAAAGAGAAGGAGATAGAAATAGGAAGAATGACGGGAAAATGGAAAGAAAGAAAAAGAAAGAAATTAGTGACAGAAAGAAAGTGATTAAAAGAATGTGAGAGGGAGAGAGAGAGAGAGGGAGAGAATAGACAGAAAATTGCAATGCTACCACGGACATACGGACTGCCCCAGACTTGCTGATCTCCGCCTCGACAGGTCTGGGAAGCCAAAAATTCTCGACCTGTATGGTGACGTGTATGCACCACGCAAGACAGCAGGGTTTCTGTCCAGGGCTTTAGCAAGAGAGGATTTAAGCCTCTCAAGCCCTCACTCTAATGGAGTTTGATGATGGTGATGATGACCGTGGACACTCAGACATAGAATTCGAATTGAAAGTAAACTTCCCTTGCGATTAATACGGAAGAAGATTTCTTTGGCCAACGGTTAACGAGCAGGCTGTGATGTGGCCAACACAACGACCAACCGCCTTTACTTTCCCTAACTAAAGCCAGGTACCTATTAGAGCTGGGTGGATACTGTGTCGCCCTTAAAATCCTGAAATTCAAAATCCAAGTCTTCACCGAGATTCGAACCCACGACCAGGGATTCGGAAGCCAAGTGTTTAATCAGTCAGTCACATATAAGTAATACCAAAACATAAAAAAAAACAAAACTTTTTTGTATTCTAAGTATGTATTTTTACAGTAGAATAATTAGCCCCTAAAGATTTTCAATCCCTTCCCCTAAAAAAATCAATATTATAACGGCGAAAACAAAAGAATGATATTTGCAATCGTACGTGGGGATTGAATATTTCGTGTGTGTGTGTGTGTGGGGGGGGTGTTGTTTGTGTGGAAGATCAAAAGGAAGTATCACTTTTTATTAAGTGTTTCGTTTCTTGCTTTGAGGGCTTCTATTTTAAACTCGCCCTTTTAGAGGATACGTCTATTGAAAGCTTTTTTTTTTGTGTGTATAATTTTTTTTTTAAAGTCACTCGACATATTTTTTTTTGCTATCCGTCCTCGGAAACCTTCGGAAGTCTTCGGGGGTGTTCGAGGAGGAAAAGGGGCGGGGGGGGGGGCAGTTCTCATTGGATATGAATTTAAACATTACAAAAAAATGGCAATCTTTTTTTCTTCTTCTTCTTAAAAGCAATTATAATATTAGCACCTTGTGACCTTATCTTATTAAAATGTTGGTGTGGTAGCAAAAAGAGAAACGGAGTGGGGGGGATAACTCCTTTATTTTTTTTTTATGTAAGAAAGAAGGGTTTCTGGGAGGGGGTGGGGGCGGGGCTAGATTAAACTCAATAGCACTAATACGCGTTAATTACTGGTGTAAAGGGGGGGGGGCGGTTGGATTTATCGTGATTCGGTAGGGGGGTGGGGTGGGACAATTACCTAGAGATTGTGCAGGTGTCTTCGTTTGTGTGTGTCTGTGCGCACGTGTGTGTGTGTGTTGTTTTGCTTCTTTCATATATTTTTTTTTTTTCTGGTTGCGGAGCCTACGCGCGTCTTTTCATGATTTGTATTGAGCGGGTTCAATCCGCCGGATCGTCATTTTGTTTCTTTGCGCTCTGTTTGAAAGAAGGTGATGCTGAAAACGGGGAGGGGTAAATGTGTGTGGGGGGGGGAGGGTAGAGGAGTGAGGAAGATTTTAAAGGGCGCTATTTGGATAGCGATGGTAAATTTATCTACACGTTGGAAATGGGATATATATTAGGTTTGTTTTGTTAAATTAAATTAGCTTTTATAACAGCTCAACTAAAAATGTGGATTACGAAAGTTACACTCTAAATGAATATGTATGAAGATTGAAGATGACCTTCTGTGTTTATATTCTTTGTTATCATAGTGTATGTTCTGTTCCGTTTAATATGTGTGTGTTATAGAGTGTGGTGAATGTGTGTCTTAAAACTGAAAACGTCTTATGAATTACAGACGTTACTTCCAAAAGAGAAGATAATTACGCCCTACGCATTTCTTGTGTCCATCTAGTTATGCATGTTGATCAGTGACTTCTTCTTGAAACTGTCAGGTAGAGTTGAGCCTTTGGCTCTTGGAACTTTAGACCAGCAAAAGTGAACAAGAACTCCCTCTCACCAGCCTCACTTAAACTCTGCCAAGTCGTTGGTTTTCCTGGCTGAGTCAGCCAACACGTCAATGCTCCAGCGGCACTAGGAAAGAAGGAGCACTTGTACGAATTTGTCCTACCATATGGAATGAAAAAGTGTGCCTAGTGTCGGTATCTAAAAAAAAATGGGGAGTGTGCTGTCGAGGAGACGGATCCACTTGTGTTTACAGAAAAGTGACAGAAGAGTGTATGTCTTGTGAGTGGAGATATTTTTGTTTAAAATCATTCGACGTCATGTCGTTCTGTCATTATCGTCATCGTCTGTCCCTTGACTTTGGTCGAAGGGGTGCTGCGTCAGTTCGCGTAACCCAATGTTTCCCAAAACTGTGTTCCGCGGAGCGCGGCGGAACCCCGGTGTTCCCCGTGGCCTGAATGTGTGTTCAACGAACTACTGGAATAATTAACTAGTGGGCGCCGCGTGAATTAATCTCTCTAAAATAAAATAAGCTAAGTGTTCCGCTAAATATTCAGAATGAGGGAAGTGTTCCGTCAAGGAAAAAGTTTGGGAAACACTAGCGTGACCAACATCCTTCCACTTTTCCCGGACAGCAGCTGTTCTTAACATGGTATCAAGAGAGACCTGTCCATCCTTGTATGTTGTCCTGCCAGCTTTTCTTTGGACGACCCTTTCTTCGTGCTTCCTCTATATTTAGTTTGAAAGCTGTAACTATTTATAAATAAAAATCGTATTTTTTTAAAAAGTTATTTTATTAATTTTTTATTTAGCTTTTTTTTTTTAAGATTTTAGTAAAAGATAAGAAATACGCTTGCAGGAAAATGTTGCTTTAGTTGTCTAGGGCTACAGCCTAACACTCAACACACCACCAACAGTGTGTACTATTTTCTAAACTGGCAACAAGAAGGCTAGGAAAAAGGAAGACTTTGATAGTCCATCCATCTCTCTACCCTCACTCTATCCCTCCCTGTATATCGGATCCTTAGTCCTCTATCTACGCTCCCTTCTTTTCGCTCCATCTCGTCTCTCCTCCTCTCCTTTCTCTCCCTCTCTCTTTCTCTCTGTTTTTCTCCCTGTCCACAAGTAGCCGAAATCCTTTTATCTCTTCTTCTTCATAGAAAGTCGGATCTACCATGAAGATAGTTGAAAGTCATTGGACCATTACGTAATAGAAAGAGATCAGGTGCTTTTTTTTAATATATATATTTCATTGATCTCTTTAAAAAACAACAACTTTATTTTCTTTAATTTCATAAGAGAGAGAGAGAGAGAGAGGGAGAGAGAGAGAGAGAGAGAGAGAGAAGTCAAGGGAAACAATTTAAGTTGCTAAATCTCGACGTATTTTTCAGCAATGTTGGAGACTCGTTTATCAGTGGTATTCTTGACGAGTTGATCTAGAGTCCAGTACATCAAACATTATATTTTTATCGATTTGCTACATACATTTTGTATTCAGGATGTATCAGAACCACTTTTATTTCGCGAATATCTCGAATAAGAATTAGTAGACAGCTTAATGAATAAACCACAAAGAAGGTACACATCGCCAAAACTCCAAAAATGATTAAACACTAACTGATGCCTATGTTCCAAAAGGGGAAAATATAGCAAAGTAGCATTCCCAAATGTCATCTTTAATGAACTAAACCTCTGCTTTATCTTCTCGCCTCCTGTCATTGAATCATTTTTGCGTGTATGAAGACACGTTTGATCTCTGAACATATAAATTCAATCGAATGGCAGGCCAAGACAGAGACAGGCAATAGGAGACAGACCTTAATCAACCTGGAGTTAAGGAACAAAAGAAAAATATCCCAAATGGACTGGAAGGTCAAAACATTACATGAGATCAGGCCCGAATATAGGGGCGCTATTAACAAAGCACTGTAAGAAGCCAATAATGGGGCTTGCATTGGTTAGTGTCATATGACTGCAGCTTCCTTATTTCGTTTATTGATGGCATAAGATCCACTGGAATAGTGAATAACTGTTTAAAAAAAAACAAAAAAACAATATCTTATCTGAGTGTACAATACTAAACAAAACAAACTTTGTTGGGCCTCTGTTAAATCATGTGTTTGAATCTATTTCACAATAAACTTTGAAAAAACAACGACAACAATCCTACAATCCTAATCCTACAATCCAACATCAGACTCCAATCAAACGTAAACAATGCCAAGGCCAGATGCCAATAATCAAAACAGCCTCGATGCACATCTGAAAGAAAAGTCCCTTTTTAAAACTGCTGTTAGCTAAGCGACAGTTAGAGTGAATCGAACTTAGCCAAGATGGCTCCTTCTCGTGTCATTTTCTCGTTAGATGATCTTGGGAAATAAAGAATGAAAGAACGGGGGGAAAAAAGGCGAAGAGGATAAAGCGAAACTGAACAATGGCCAGTTGCAGGAGAGACCGGGAGGATGTACCGAGGGCTGACAGACAATGGATGTCGCCATGGCAGCGCCACCGACATTAGAATGTCCCTCGTGGTGGCATCGGCCATTTCGTCAAGTGCGGAAGCGCTTCAGAACAATTTCACCTTCGCCTCACGTTCAAATGCAGCCCATCTCTTTGACCTTCGAGCAAGGCCGTAAGTAAGAATGCTGGGAAGGAACGTTTTTGAGGTGAGGAGCAGTTCTCGGGCGACGAGGATTATAATGGATGTTAATGGAATGGATTTTGTGTGTGTGTGTGTGTTTTGTTTGGGGGGGGGGGAAATAATGGAATTAAATCAATAAAGGTGAGAAGTTCGCCTCGCTTGTCACCAGCGGCTTGTCTATTTCACGTCATTAAGGCAGTAATGCCACGTAGGCATTGTCATGGTGCCACCTGGGAAAGGGTCGCGGCGAATGAGAAAAGGGACACAACTCCAGTTCCATTTAGAATCAGCGCAGGACTTTTAAACAACAAAAAAAAAAAAAATTTTCTATAAAAAGATTCACTTGACTGTCAAAATGGCAGCCGCGTTTTTTTTTTTTTGTGAGAGAAAAGGAATTATGGGATCGCACGAGATAAAAGTCTCTTAAAGCCATGCATCTGTGAAATGGTTTTTTGGTCGTATTTCTTTATTTCTGGGCATGACTCGAGGGAATACATGGCTTGGTTACATTTGGGAGAGCTCCTGATGAGTTGGCAAGTCCATCGCTCGTTAAAGTGTCATTTTAAAACAATTTTCTGTTTCGTTCCTTGATGACAAGGTCAATGACATTGTCTAAATTTTTTCTTCCGGATCATCCTTTTTTTTTTTTTTTTACGATGACACGTGCACATATTTAAGTGAGCCTCTTTCTTCCGTGTAGGCGTTGTCAAAGACTCCTCACCCGCTGACACCTTTTGTTTACTGTCAACCATTCTTTCCTAATGCAGGGGCGGGTGGCTGTTTCTTGTTTTGCTGATGCCTGGTGCACATTTTATCTGGGACGGTGCACCTAGTTAATTAGACCCGTGTATTACTGCAGGCGTAGTTGACGTCGGAGTCACTGGGGATACTCTATGTATGTGGATTGCCTCTGATCGATGGGCACTTTGCCTTTTTAAAGAACTTTGCCTTTTTTTTATTTATTTAATAATTGGTCTAATTGTTTGTGCATAATTTGGCATTGGTATGACATAAAGAGGAACATTATTTTTTATTCACATTAAAGCGTTCTGAATTGCCCAGAAAACTTAAACTTGATCATTTTATTTTTAATTCAATACTTTCTTTGCATGTTTTTCTCTAACATTTCAGACATAACTTGTATATAGTAGATGTATTTCTTTAAAAGTAATTAACAAGTAGACCTAACTAAAGCAAATTGTATTAACATAGGTCATTCTAGTGAAATGTCACCATGCTCTAACTTTCACTATTTTTCTACTTATAAATATAATCTTATCTTATCTCATCTTAACAGACGTTACTTCAAAAAAAAAAAAAAGAAGATGATTGCGTCCTACGAGTCATGCATCTATTTCATGCATTTTAACCAATGACTTATATTATGCCAAGTCACTAGTTTTCATAGAAGAAGGAGCACTTGTACGAATTTGTCCTAGCATATGGAACGAGAAATGTGGCTTTATCTTTGTGTCTTTCTGAGTATTTTATTGGGCTTTGTTTTTGTATTTGAAGATTATGGTTCAGTGTCAAACTCAGAGATTGGTTGTTCGATCCATTGTCCAGCATTGACAACCCCGCTAACTGTTGTGTAATGCGAGCAGTAACAGTAGCCCGTGGAACGGTTAGCTCAATCTTGTCTCTATTTCTTAACGAGTAATTGGCCCGGTCGAGAGGAGGGGCACTCGACGCTAAGGCCCGTTCCATTCCGTGGCACACCGTTAGCCCCTCTCTTCAGGTGGCGCAACGGTCTCATGTCCACTGACGAGCTAATTGAAGTAGACCATCGAGGGTCACTATGGGGTACTTCTTCGGTCATCCGAAGAGTGCCTGGTTCTCCCTCCTCCCCCCTCTTCTCTGACATTCTCTTATTTACCCCTCCTTCATGTTCATAATACAGTAAGTAGGGACATTTTGAATGGAAAATGCGGATCGGAGTTGCGGGGGGGGGGGAGGGTAGACGGAAGACATTATGGGTCATTCATTGTCCATGTGTCAGCCACATGGTCAGTTGACAGTATAACACTCCACTGTTTCAAGAGGGTAAAAGAGAGAAGAGAAAAAAAGAGGTAGAAAAAAAAAGAGGGGGGGGGAAGAAACACGTGAACATAATTCGTCACATCGAGATAACCGCAACAGTGTCCACTAGTGTCCAGTAGCCCCCACGGTGTCTGTGAAATGTCCGCTAACAATGATCCTCAATGATCGTCTCGGAAAATCCGGGCTCATTGTTGATTTAGTGACCCTTACTGCCCCAGCGCTGACCATCTATCATTGTGTCCGTGAAGCCACCTCGTTAGTGTATATAGTGTTCCTAAAGAAGTGATCATAATAGTGTACTATAATTGTCAACCTTCAACTTGGCTGACTCCCCCACCCACCCCTGTCCCTCTTCTTATAACACACGTTTCATAGCATAAGGTGTCCAGATAGGGAAACAAGCAAGCCGCATTCTTTTAGTCAAAACAATATAAAAAGCCAGATCCGAAAGAAACAATGAAATCAAAATATAAACCAAAACATCTTAGCATATCAGTGCATTTTTTTAGAACACAGATTTGACCGGAATCATTTTTGCCAAAGAATACTAATATAGTCATTCTCAGCGCGATCGTTGCGAAAGAATACTAATATAGTCATTCTCAGTGCGATTACAATGCTGTCGGGATAAATGCAGACCTTACAACTTACGTGACAATAGGACATTTCATTCTTATCATCTTTTTAGTAAGTAAAGTAAGTTTTCCTTTCAGGCCTTGTGGTCTATAGGGCGGATGATGTAAAGGTCATCTGTTTCTATGGAAAGCGAAATGTATTTACGTTGGCCATTCTCATGAAATGTCACCATGGTCTAACTTTCATTATTTTTCTACTTCTAAATTTGTATCTGTTCCCTATTCCCATATATTCAAACTCAGAGATTGGTTGTTTTGAGTTCTTAAGTTCAATCTATTGTCCAGCATTGAGAGCTGGGTGGACTCAGAGGCGCCCAAAGATCCAACAATTAAAAATCAATGTCTTCACCAGGATTCGAACCCTGGACCCCGGTACAGAAGCCAAACGCGTTACCGCGCAACCTCTTTTTAAACGACGTTAGTCTCAACGATTAGCATATTGATCTGGGTACCTGGGAAGTCGTTTGAACGTCACAAAACAAATGTATATCTCCAAGGCTGCTGCTTTGATTAGATGGTAAATATTTAGGTTGCAGACGAGGACATTTTTTTCGTAAAACAACAGAGGAAAATAAAATGAGCTATTCGCCCGAAGGGACAAGATACACTAATGCACGCCCCGTATTCGTGTCAATACACAAATTTTGAGCATCAAAGGTATCGAGATCAATGGTCAATAGAGTGGGGCCTTTTCGGATACAAGGGATGTGAATTGTTTGCTAGGTGTCTGTTCGATTACACACACAGTGTCGCTGTATCGATTCTGCCCAGCGAGACGTTTTAAAAGGTATACATTGTTTTTCTGTAGGTTAAAGGGACATGAAAGGGAGTTAATGTCGTCTGGATGATTGTCTGGATTCACCGGACGTGACGTTTCTTTCTTGAGGCTACTCACGTGACTTGATACAACTCATGAGTGTTACCGCTCAATCATTTTTTTTATACACAAATATATATTTTATCATTCTAATAGAAATTACCAAAATACACAAATAAGCAAAAAAAAAACAAAAAAAAAAACTTTTTAACTAAACTATACCTCTTTTATTTTACTTGTAGAGCGATTTTTTTTTACTCTTACAAACAAATGCCAGTATCATTAAAAAAAAACAACAAAGTAGCATTTCTTTCATAACCGATATTGGTTCTAGATATAAGTCTACTTCTAAAGTCAAATTTAATTATTTTAATCTTACTTGGAAAAATTAAAAATTATCTTTCTGTGTGACCAACCAGCTACTAATTCATTTCTCAGCAATATACATCATCTGTTAAATTTCTTAGAAAATCTTTGGAATCATTTCTGAGATCCGTGTCAAGGTTCCAGGTTGCTCCATGAAGTTGTGATTTGAATGGAGGTATTGCAAAAAAACTTATGACAATAAATAGCTGATATATTTCATATATTTCAAGAAAGATAATTTATAATTTTTCCAAGTAAAAAAAAATAATTAAATTTGACTTTTGAAGTAGACTTAGATCTAGAACCAATATCGGTTATGAAAGAAATGCTACTTTGTTGTTGTTTTTTTTAGTTTGATTACATTCGTAAATGGTTTGACCTTACTTGAGACGCTAAAACAGGCAGGAAAATGGATTGAAGAAAGTTTGTTGGCAAAACACCCCTAATGCTCCAATTGTCCAGCAGACATAAGGACGTTGAAGGTGAAGGTTACCGTGTGTCTGTGCACTGAATCAATTGGTGTATTTATTCTCAACATGTCGTCACATTTTGTGACCTGTTCTTATGTTGCCTCCTTGAGACATCACATGACCCAGACCAAAGAAAGCGGCAACACTGTGTCTGAATAAAGCTCTATTCAACCAAAAGACTACACCTTGAAGTCAGCCAATCAGTGCTTTGTAATTTTTTCAAAGGCAAAGTGTGTGTAAAAATAAATTCAATACTCTATTAAGTACCTGGTTAATTGTTTGTTTTTTTAATGCGTTAAAATAACCAAGGTAATCAGGGCAGACATTGATACAATTGATTATTGTATGAATGGATCACATTTATTAAGTCATATTAAATGAAGGAATTGTATATTTAATTTTTTTTTCAAAGAATGAAACAACTTTAAAAATTCGAAATATTAGCAGTGAATTTCGTTTCGTCATTTAATATTATTGTATACCACAATCCATATAAACTACTTATTTTCTAGCAGGAAAATACAGTTTTTGTCTATATTCTAAAATAGCTTAAATAAGAATATATGCAAATGGAGTAAAACCTTTTTTATAATGTAAAATCTCTTCCCACGGCTCGGTGGCAAAGTGTCTCACTTCGAGTATCAGAGTATTCACAATAGTAAAAGGAATGCTCATGCCTAGGTTCATTAAGACTGACTCCTATAAAGAATATACATACACTCTACGTTGAGATCCTTATAGGAGATTGATAAGGAAACATTATTTCCATCAGTTATTAAATGTATAAAATAATCAATCAAATTAAACCAAGCAGCCTCCCCTTGTATATTTACTTACGTCCTGCCCTGTGTCCATGTGTTTGCCTTTGTTCTCTAATCCATACAAAATACGAATACATTCAAACTGTGCTCCCGTATTCTCGGGTTTCTTTACCCACTCAGAGTCAAGAGTCAATTAAAAGACAGAGCGCCCAGTAAGAGAAGCGCGGTATCTTCAAAGACTCGTATAAATCTCGTTATTTCAATAGCAATCAAATCGAAACCTGACTTCGTATGTCCTAAATACTTGCGCACAAAATTGTATGACAACTCTGGCGCTAGTTCAGTCCATGTACAATGACTTTGGTGTAAAAATTGGACTTGTCCATCCAAGGCTACTCCTACAATGGTCATTCTCTCTTTTTTTTTTTGTGTCATCAGATGAGAAAATAAGGCGGACACAACTCCCGTTGTGCCACTTTGCGCCTAGATCTTTTCTTCTTTTGTCACTGGCTGCCAAAGTTTTGATTGGTCCAAAGAAGCTGTTACGAAAATATTTTTCTTTGCCCAAGAATGAGGGCAAGGGAATCCGCTACGAAAATGTTGTTCCTTGCCCTAGAATGGGGGGGGGGGGCAAGTATTCGCTGATGAAGAGCGAATGAAGACATTGAATGGACTCTCCTGGACTACAAGTTTATGAAAGATGTGTTAAGCCTGAAACGGCCGCGCCACACAATTCTCAGTTGACTCGAAGCGTTCGGACGTGATAAACTGCCACAATGATCTAGGTGTCGATATTTTGATTTTTTTTAGGCGTGACCTCTATTGATCTATTGATCAGTTCAACCCAATGATTTGTACATGTGACTGAATTAGAAAAAAAAAAATTGTCTTTGATATGCCGACAGAAGTCATAATGGCGTAAAGCAAGCGGCTTAACCTCGAAGTTTTATTGCAGTTTTATGCTTATGCTCTTACCGAGGAGGACTATTGCCACGATTGTCTTTCATACGAGATCTCTAGAATGCCAACTCAAATTTATGGCCTATTTTCCGATAATCCGATGTATACAGAATGCAGACCGAAAATTATCGAACATTTTATCTGGAGTTCTATGGGATCGGATGGGGACATAAGGGAGTGCATTATAAATGATAATAATTCGTTTTGATTGGGATGATATTGGCATCAAATACAATGGCTTCACAAAGAAGTCTTGTAAGAGAATTACTTGAGTATCGATGTTCAATTAGTCAATTACGATCTCTGATTAAAAGTTTGAGGAATACAGAAAGGGCACTTCTTTTTTTTTTTTTTTTTTAGATGTTTTTGTTTAAATTGTAAAGTTTACATTTTTTTTTTCTCAGCATTGTTCTCTTGTTTTTATTTGAAGTTTTGAACCCATGCACTTAAAGTTTAACGGCTTATCGTCACTCTACGCTGATTGACTTGAGCCTATACAGTTGCCCTCGAAATGATCTTTGTTCGGATTTGTTGGAGACGTCTATGACTATCTGAATGTATTGATAGTACAATACCACATTGCCACTTAGCATGATTGATCCTTTCCGTAGGTGATCGCTTTTACGACTATAGTCTCCCCTATAAAACTCAAATCTTTGTCAACACTACGCTCGCAAATTTTCCCTTACTATAAGGATAGCAATAACCCTGAGCCTCCTGAATACAAATGTTTACATTACTCATCTACATTTCAAATATTAATTTCTATTTTGGTATTTCGGAATTTCCCGTTGCCGTCATATTTTTTTTTCAAGCTACACGAATCATTAACCTAATTATTGTAATAAATGCTCCTCGCCGTGATTCCTAGTGTCTTACAAAGTCATTGTATTTTAATAGAGGGCGCGTTTTGTCGAGGAAGAAATCGACTGAAACATTTATCAGAGGGAATACGACAATTGGGACGTACTTTTTATGGTTTGACATTTAATTTTACGACCTATCACACAGGTGTTTGTGTGAGAGCGTATGTGTGTGTGTGTCAGAGTGTGAGGATGTGGGTGTGGAGTGGTTGGGGAGCAGACAATGACGTTAATTAAGCAGCTAACAAGAGGAGCAAACATTGTCCAGACATTTCGGACAGAGTGACCATGTCCAGTCTCATACTAATGAGAGTTAATGACCACGGTCAACTGACAAAACTAGTATGAGTTCTATATATCTACATGTCCATTCATGCTTGAACAATGAAGTGTAGGTTTGAAATGAGTGTATAGCACAATGTCCTTCATTGACCAGAATTATTTTGTCCTTTCTTCTAGTCTAAACTTTGTTTCAAATCCAGTATTTCACTGATGTTCGCAAATCGTCTTACCTTCAATGTTTAGAATTGTTCTTTTCGAATCGGCTTGTGTCTTTTGATTAATGCAACATAGTCTGTGTTGGAACTATTTTTTGTTGCGTATGAACACACACATAAATAAAAGGCTTTGAATTTTGTTTTTCATTCTTAGCATTATATTGCTTTTGAGTAGGGATATACAAATATATAATGGTCAGAAATTAGTGCGCGATGATGAAAAGAAGAAAATAACAAAGGAAGACTTTTGAATATCGCTGGAGTTTAGACGCCCTGGAACTATACCATATAATTAGGGATGGAAATATTAAGTATTGCTGATTGATAAAAGAAAGTCTAAAAGAAACAATATAAAAGCAAAAACAAGAAGATAAAAATAAAACTGACTAGATCTACAAACTTTCAGCTGGGTTACATGTTTGGGTTTGTTCTGTTTATATGTACATTTGAAAACGGGGGCAGGAAAGTATCCTCGGCTTGGCCACAAATCTGAACAGAAGATAAAAGAAAGCCTTTCCCTGCCGTGTTGATAATTGTGTGACGTAACTAGCCCATTGTTGTCTTACCTGGTCATTCATCTCGCGGAGATCTACCTGGACCAACTGAAAGACGCCGAAAACGTTGGGTCTGGGTCTGAGGAGGAGGTAGAAGAGTTGGAGTGTGTGTGTGGTTGTGGTTGTGGTAGAATGAGATGGTTGAAGAGGTCATAGATGTGGCTTCGGAGAAAGAAGGAGGTAGTTAGCAAGCAAATGAAAGTCGCCCTTCTCGCTTCTGTGAGCCGGGTCGATGTGCCTGGTGGCAGTTCAGAAAGTCGTGACGTCACCCAGACTTAAGTTTACTTTCCATAGCGATGTCGTTTTCTTCAGGGCCTGCTCCACGATGACGCAGCCCTGATGAGGGACAAGAAATAGAAAGACGTCTCCTGTGGATGTGACATTTTGTTTTTCTTCCGTGCGTCAATTCTGTCGTCATTCAGGCTGTTTGTTTTGGTGATAACTGGACAAAAGAGGATTCGAACCAGCTGACTGACTTTTCTGGTGGTCATTAAGTCAAACAAATAGGACCAAGCACGGTCCTGAATGAAACTCTTCCGAAAACTAAACATATTCTTGAGAAAGATTTTGGTCACACAAAAAAAAAACAACAACACAGCCATATATTTATATTTAATTTTCGGATTCGAAAATAATTACCCTTTTAATGACTTAACTATCACATCTATAAGTCTCTAAAGGCGTAGGCTTATGTATAATATTGCTCTGGATTTCGAGAGTTGTCTAAGTTTTAGTGAACTTCTAGACACATTTACAGTGCACTATCAACAAATCACATTTTACTGTTTATACTATTTTAACAATATTAAAAAAAAAACACATTATATAATAAACAGGAACATTGCCGCTAAAGAAAGACTTTCACGTCCTCCCATTACAGACTTTATTGAGACACTTTTCCTCTATGTCTGTCATCTATGTGAATGGCAGGCGTAGACAGCGAAGAAAGAACACAAATCAACTAACAGCTTAAAACGGCTGAATCGCGTTGAGAGTACTGTTCTAACTGAAGCTATTCCGTATTTTGAGTGGTCTGGGGCGAAGATAAGGGTGGGGCGGTCGAAATTGACACCAATTTTAAATCCTTTTGTTCATTTCGCCGAAGTCTTATTCTTACAAATATATCTCTGTTGTCTAACTCGCAGCCGCAACAGCCGCCGAAATCTTCAGGATTACCACGTTTGTCTGTTAACAAGTGTAATCATTGTCTTGTCGTTGCTGTTATTGGCTTTTCGGATAAGCTACGTTGATCGTCTACGTCTTCAAAGGACCCCTCCAGATAGCAGTAAGGCGATACGACGCTGACCAATGCGACTCTTATCATACAAGCGTATCATAAGTATCGTGATCAAAGCGAATCAACAGGTGAAGTTCTAGCGCAAATAAAACAAAACAAATAAACTGGTTTGGGGACGGGGGGGTTGGGCCGGAATCGTCTAGATGGTGCAGTAAGTTAGTTCAGCATTCGAACCAGAAACCTTTCGGTGAGGTAGAATGATTAGATTGTTGAATGAAACCAATGTGAACTAGGGTTGTGTGTACTGTTATCACAATGCGTTTAGGTTTACAAGGTTACAAAGACAGTTGGTGTGGAAACACAAACTCAAAATCGGCCCCAGAAGTGGTCCACCCAGGCAGGTAAAAAGGCAGGTTTCAATATTTTAAGAAAGAATATCAGAATGAAATTTTATCAAAGACAAGTGACAGAAGAATGGAGAAAGAAGGTTGACAGATCTTGTGTGGTGCCCCATCGGTCCAGCAGACCAAAAGAATAGGTGAATGTGAATGTGAAGTTACATGTGAACCTGGCCTAACTGATGTCTTAAAATGAATATCTAATTGATCTAATTGTTTTGTAAAGGGTCAATCTCTTATTCAAATCCTAAAAAAACCCACATTTCCATTAAAAAAAAAATATTTTTTTAGTTAAGTGTGTTGCTGACTGTATTGTATACTACAGTCCACGCGATAATATGAAAAACTACTTATTAATTGTTGTTTTAAATTATGTCCAACTTATATGCATACAAAATAGATTTTGTCTCTTTAAAAAAAAAGTAAACATTTTGTGTGTGTGTAAATGTAATAGCTAGTATGACAGAACTTACTTAACTTAGCAATATATTTGTAAAAAAAATAAATAATTTTTGACAAAAAATGTAAAAACATTTGCGTATACGTGTTTAAATTATAATTTATGCATTTCTCTCCTAGTAATGGGCCTCCTGTGGTTGTTTCTATTAATATTGAATAGTTGTAAAAGTGGTGCATGTTTATGAAAAATGAAAAGTGATTTAAAAAATTAGACTTTTCGCTTTCAGAAAAGAAAAAAGTAGACGTTGCATCAGAACTTTAAAAGTTCTAAAATATTATGATGTCGGATTTTCACTATCTTTTCTAGTTTACGAGATCTAAACGGGACGGACGGACGGATATTTATTTTTTTTTATACCAACTTTGTTTTTCTTTTATGTGTAAGTCCTGGAGGTCGGGCGTCCGTGGGAGAGGATAGAAACGCAGTTCTGTACCATTATCAGTGTCAGGTCCAAGTGACATTAAATACTCATTGTCTTCCAGAAATGTAGAAATAAGAAAAGAAATTGTGTCTATGGAACAATGCCTTGTTGTCAGTGGGGGTGTAAGAACGACATGCCTGCATGGGGCAACTATTACCTGGAGCGGTTCCCAAACATGAGGGGAAGAGGTGCGAACGAAAACACAGCTATCATTGCCTTCTCACCTTCCGGCATTGTCTTGGCGGTCAATGTTTTGAGAACATTCTCTATTAGCGAGATGTCACCTCGGAGTGGACGTCCTTGCTGCATACCCGGTGAATACAAAGAAGTGGGTCGGTTACAGTGACCGTAAGGGAAGAGGCGAGTACTGAATGTGTGGATCGTAAGTTCAAGTGACGACATTGATACACCTTGAAATATCTCAAATCTGACATTTTTTGGTAAAATAATTTAAATCATATGTGGAGGAAGGGTGGGTAAACACATACCATGACCTGGGCTGTGTTTGTGTGTAAGGGGGGAGATCTAACATAACACTGACGGAAATATGCTTTTTGTTTATCATTGAAGAGTTTAATTTGTATCTTATATTTGAGGTATAATTCTCACTGTGTTTTATTGCGTTGGGGAAAGTAAGGGCGCTTGGTCGTTGTCCTGACCACATGACACTCTACTCGTTAACCGTTGCCCAAAAGAAACAGATGATCTTAACACCATCTGCCATATAGATTGCATGGTCTAAAAAGGGAACTTTACTTTACTGTATTGCGCATTAGTATTGTATAATGCGCCTTTCGATATTATGTTTATAAGTAATATTGAATTTGGTAGAGCTTTGAATGGATTATTGGTAGGGTTATGCACATACATTGTAGGCGTTATTTCTTTATGTAATTTAAGAGTCAATAACAAAACTAGTGAGAGCTGAATGGAATACACATAGCATAACATCATTGTAAAATGACATAATCTAGAAAGTTTTTATGTTCCTGACCTGGATTCACATTGTTACAAATAAAGTCAAATTTCAACCATGTACTTTTTTTAAAGGTTAAAGCTTAAAGTCTTGAAAACAAGGGGAAATAACATTGAAAATGTGATAGACTGAGTTACAGTGACAGATATAATATATTGTAATCTTTCTATCAGCATTTAACCAAAGATCTCTACGGGTACTGTCATGATGTGATCAAAACAAAAATACAGACAAATTTGTAAATAAAAAATACAGACAAATGTGTAAATAAAAAATACAGACAAATGTGTAAATAAAAAATACAGACGAATGTGTAAATAAAAAATACAGACAAATGTGTAAATAAAAAATACAGACAAATGTGTAAATAAAAAATACCATGAATTGAAATCATTAGTAAGATGTCTGACCAGACTTGTGCTCTAAGGCAGACTTTAATACCGGACAATCACACAATCAGCTTTGATTAAGACACAATATGCAAAAGCTATTCCCGAGGATGTCTCTGGTACAACTGCTTCCCCCCCTTTGGGGCATTCGACCATTCGGTTCGTATAGTTTAATAGAGATCACAATGACCCTCCCTGCGGTGCTAAGGCGACGCCCCACCCCCACTCCCCCCTCCCTCCCCATGTTATGTCTGAGACTTGGCGTTTCGGTCCCAGACAGACACAAAAGCGTCCTACATAATGTCTTGTTACGAGTGATTGTTCAGGGCGGGAAGGGCTTTAGGAGGGCGGTATGCTAGCAGGTGGTACTTCAAAAACAAACAATAATAATAAAAGGGGGTTGGTAAGCCTTTTGGTTACAGGCAGTTAACAGGGACACAACAATGTCCTGGATGTCCTAGTTACGACATTAAAGAGGTCCTCTCACTTCTTTTTTTTTTCTTCTTCCCTCTGGTCTCCTCCGTCACTCTACTGAGACATAGAGTAGGACCCAGTGTTTCCCAAACGTTTTCCTTGACGGGACACTTAGGATATTCTGAGTATTTAGCGGAACACTTTATTTTTTTTTTTTTAGAGCGATTGATTCACGCGGTGGCCTACAAGTTAATTATTCCAGTAGTAAGTGGAATACCTATTCAGGAGTCACGGAACACTTGTGTCCCACGGAACACAGTTTGGGAAACACTGGGCTTGACAATGGAGCATGGAGTGGAGACAGGAGCATGTATTATACACGAAGTCTTATGTCACAAGTTCAAATGAAAATGACTTGCATATTTTATTCACATAACAGAAACCAATTTAAGACAGTGGAAGAAGAATATATTTAAAGTAAAAAATAACATATATCTTTTCGATTACAAACAGGGCATACGTATGATTACCTCTTGTAAAAGAGACAAAATATCAAGGATGCTAAAATGAAACTAAATGAATAAATGTTGTCACGTCGTAAATTTTAAAAAAAGGCCTACAAAAGGAAGTGCTTTGATTCCGTAGTGCTAAAACGAGACCCCCCAAAAAATAGTATATAACTTAAAAAGGAAAACGAGCATACAAAATATAACTTTAATAAAAAAAAACAAAAAAAAACCTTATGGACACTTCCCTTATATTGTACACCGCATCTACCAAACGGCTATTTTTTTTTTTCTCGACGTAGATGAAAGCCCCCAATAGTGATCTAATGTTGAGCTGTTGTGTTGTTTTACAAGTCCGAGGTGTTGTAGAGAAATAGAAGCTTTATTCTCTTATCTTTTCTTTGGTAATTAGAGATTATTTGTAGTAATTTTACTGAAATGTTGAACAAGACACAAGATCGCGGTGACATTCTCCCTTGCCCTTCCCAGCGGCAATGCTAAAAGTGACAGTGACAGAAAAACAACAAAACAAAAGATGATAACGAGGTCGAAGAAAGAAGCAAGAGGCTTTGATCTCATACAATACAGCACAGCGTGGGGGTTCATTGAACTTTCTGGATCTCATCCAAAATGAATCAGTTTCACAAGATGTTTGATTTTCACCTACTGTCCATTTAAAAATAAATATCGTCATCAACATGAAAAAAAAATTTTACATTTTTTACGTAGTAAAATAATAAATTAGAAGAACAGAGCCTCTAAATGGGTTGACTTAGAAAGGAGGAAGTCAAGGTCCATAACTTTATTTGTTGTGCAATGCTGGAATTTTATAATGAGAAGTTATTGAACATGACACTAAGGGGTCTGAAGCCACTACGAATGGCCCCTTTCATTTCTGATCATACGAAAGGGAAGGTTGCCTGGTAGAGTGGTATACACTTCTGACTGATGTCACTGGTTCCAACCAACCCTGCCTGCTTCCGTCCAGCACCGTTTTACAAGAGGTCTAGACCAGAACGTAATCATATTTATTTCTGAAGAAGCATTCGAAACGGAAAAATCAGTAGAAACTAGATTACTATTTATAGAAATATTATTATAGCTTTACTCTTCTGTGCAGTGTGGAACAATTCTAGCATCTCACTCATTTCAAAGCAAAATTCTTAGATTTAAAATTGGTTTCTAGAATGTTGCATATTACAACTTACGGTAAACCGAGGATACACTTTTTGTTTTGTTTTGTTTCAACTGCAAGGGATCCTGAAGGAGAGACATAATCCACCGAGGATCTCGCGAATTTGGTCCGAGCCCTATCATGTTACGACTATCTCGGAAGGTCTTTGAAGAGGCTGGCGTTAACGTGGTTATCAGTAACCCTAACTTTTCTTATCGGCTAACCCTAACATCATTAAAATGTGTTGTAAGTTGAATCAGCTTAACCCCTCCCTCGTTCCGGCAGAAGGGGAAGAAGTAAAGGCGGTCGGTCGTTTAGCTGGCCACATGACACCCTCGTTAACCGTAGGCCACAGAAACAGATGACCTTTACATCATCTGCCCCATAGATCACAAGGTCTGAAAGGGAAACTTTTACTTTTTTTCTATTATGGTAATATTGCTGAAAAAAAATATTACAAGATATCTTAGCTTAATAATTATAGGCATTCCTTCAAAAGATAGAAACATTACGTATCCCACCAGACCTGGGATTCAGCATAAGTCAATTTAAAAAAAAATTACATTAACTTTATTTTTGTTCTCTGTAACAAATACACCCAGCAGAAGATCAAGCGTCGCCTAATCCTTAAACTTCACTCGCAGGAGATCAACGCATCAGAACTCCGCACCACTTTGCCAGTTCGGCTGCATGACAATGTCCGAACTGAAAGAGGTGAACACAAATCAAAGACTTTTGAGTGCAAATGGATAAAGTCTGTGCGCCCCACTCCCCCCCACCACGATACGCTTCAAAGGGTGAAGAATGCAGTGAAATGTGTATTCCATATGGAGGGATGAGTCACTCCTTAGACAGAAACATATTTTTCATCTACCAAATTTTATTTACGATCAAATGACTAACTCTAGCTAAACAATTGGTTCTGACCCAAGAGACTCTAGTACAAGTAGGTGGATAACTGCTGTCGATACGTGTTTTGACATCAATACATATAATAATAAAATGATTGTATGCCATTCACTTATGACATGAACACCTGTACACTTTGGACTTTCTCTGAGAAATGAAGATTACATCCTAGTGCAATCTCCTGAAAGAAGTTAGGGGATTACGACAGAAGAGATTCAAAATTAAGAACTTATTGACAACAGCACGATGTCAGGCATCAATAATCAATAATCAATATCTTGGAGCTTGTTGAATTATGAAATATACCCCCCCCCCTTTTTTTTCATCCCTCCCCACCCGCTTATTAAGAAGGAATTTCTGTCGAGATCTGGGGAGTCGTGACCCAAAGCTCGCCAGTGACTGTCGCAAACTGTTGACCAGTACATCATGTGGTCAGCTGAACGACCAATCGCACTGCCCAATAAAATGTCCACTCAAATGTCCACTCAAATGTCCAATCAAATGTCCAATCAAATGTCCAATAGGTTGACTTTCTGGAGTTTGATGGACACAGCCTCGTTCTGAGAATAAGACTCCGTACCTTGGTTTCGGTATGTTCTAAATGTTCCACAATGTCCATGGACAGGTCAATTCAATAGGTCTGTTCTAAATGTTCCACAATGTCCATGGACAGGTCAATTCAATAGGTTGACTTTCAGGAGTTTGATGGACGCAGCCTCGTTCTGAGAATAAGACTCCGTACCTTGGTTTCGGTCTGTTTGTTAATGTTCCACAATGTCCATGGACAGGTCAATTCAATAGGTTGTTTAACTCTTACCGTGCAAACGTGTTATTATCGGAACACTATATCACTATACCACTGCTGATACTAAGTGTACATAGAGGTTAAGACTCCCGGCGCAACATCAAAAAATCACAATTAAGATTTCAGGTTTGACCAGGATCTTGTGTTTGCAGTGTGCCCGCTCTACAATTTGACCACTTTATTGTCAGGTTTCAAATAGAAACTGGAATTCTTGTTTTGTTTTTTAAATTTTGTTTTTTAATCTTTATATCTTGATGAGAAAAAACAAAACATATTTGAATGACTAATAGTATGTTACAGTTACTGCTTTGTGCATTTCTCAAGAAGTTAATCTTTCAAGTTCCTCCATACGTACAGTACATTCCTTCCCGACTTTCACTCTGAGTCCCGGGTTAAGATCTGTACTCCCTAAACTTGTCCCTAACCCCGCATAAAGTTCATTTGATGTGCAAAGCCTATAAGACCTCTCCAAGAAGATCAGGCTCCTATCCGCCTTTTGTTGGTATGGCCAGATTAACACTGCAGGGGCGCTGGCTTCCCCTCCCCACAAACACCGTGTGAAACCCAATCACCTTCTTAATTATCTTCAGGATATTCTTTCGTTCCCACCTTCTTAGTTGTTTTTTTTTTGTTGTTGTTGTTGTTGAAATCTTAGAAAGTTTAATATTTGTGTACTTTTATGTTAAAGTATGTATGAACATACTTACCTAAATTAAAACACGAATAATAATAATAATAATAACAACAATATATTCTGTGTGAGCCGATAACATCAGTAGAATTAGGATGATGCTGACTTATAAGCTTTCTGAGTTAGACACACTTGTCCATTCTGACCATTTTCAAGATCAGGAGGTGAAGAGCTAATCGGGAAAATACTGGGTCATGTCATTATGGAATTCAGGCTTCGTAAAAGGCGGCCCTGTTGGCCGAGCGCCCATGAGCAGAGACCAGAGATCTACATTCGTTTTGCGTATGAGTGAGTACATATTTGTTACCACTTATAAGGTTGGCCTCTTATCAAAGAACCAGCGCGCGCCATTCACACACCCTCTGTCCATGAGTGAGTTAGGTAGCGTGGACATAGCGGTCATGTTCACCTATAGTGAACTTTACTTGTAGCACAGTTTATGTCACTATCTGGCAAACCTCTAATCAAACTTCCCGACACTTGTCATATTCCATGTCGTCGTTGGTACACAAACTGATCGATAAGTCAATAACTGAAGTCTGACTTCCGAAAGAATATAAATTAGAGCAATTGTGAGCGAAAATACTTGATCACGATGCGTTTTGAAACTGAGTCCACTGGAATGTTATATACCTGTGTTTGACTCACTATCTAGATAATAATCTATTTTATTTTTCATATTTACTGTAGAACAAAAAAAACATGCGCATTAAATGTAAGATAGGCTATTGTCTATTAATCGTCTGCCCCCTGGTCTATATATGACGTGTAATGCTTTAGTGGAAGCGAAGGAAGTAGAACTGTGAGTCAAAAGACAGACTATGAGGTCAAAGAAGCAGCCGTCAGGTACTGCCATCTCTGACAGTGTACTGCTCAACCTGGGAAATTCCATTCGCCCCACCTCGCCCACCACCATGATTTGTGTTGGCGACTCGTTACTAAAGAACTTATTAGGATTCATCGAGACGCCAGGGGGCGCTGCGTAGATTTAACTCCCACCTTGTCTAATGTTGGCTCCCCACTACCATACGGCCCCCCCCCCCCATCCACCACAAATCTCCGCCGCCCTCTCCCTCGTTCTTCTTTCTCACTCCGTGGTCCCCCCCCTCTCCCGTGCATGTTTACGCTTGGCTTAATCCCGACTCCCTCCCGCCGCTGAGAGCTCCCCCCCATTCCTTTCTTTAGCCTCCCTACCCCCGTGAATCCTATCCTCGGCTGTCATGACAGTGCGAGGAGGAGGAAGCGGGGGGGATCGACCAATGACAGCTCGCCGTGTCTTCTCTGTTCCCTCCCTTGATGAGCTACCATTAGAGGGCGAAGCCACTCCCACCCCCCTTCAGCGTCTTCTCGTGGAACGGCTTGTCTCCCTTCTGAGGCGAGGCCCCCTGGATACGTTCAGGTATAGGGATAAAAAAAAAAAAAACCAACAACAACGAACTGTCAAGGTGGAGAGAGATTTGATTAAACTCCTCGGCACTAGGATAGCACCCCTCACATCTCCGACGCGTCTTCTGCCAGAACTCGTGGAAAGCTTCTATCGCATTGGACTGATACATGTTTGATAGCTTTAACAATTCTACTTTTCGCAGATATCATTTCAATATTATCACTGTTGTTCTTGGACTTAATTGATAGACATTGGACTTACGTTGTTTCAATACGAAATATAAAGCTTTTGTTACAACTGTAACCGCAAAGTTGGACTTTAAAAAATCTTGGAAACCATTGCTCTTCCAGCCTGAGTGTGATCAATACATTTCTTTGTTTGGATCAATTTCAATAAGCGATTGATTCCATGTGATTTACGTTTTGTGATTTCGAAATCATGGCGACTGGAGTTATAATAAACTATGTGTAAATAAATACATGTAAAAATTCTGTCGAGTCCTGAAAATAGTACAAGGGGAGACAACATTACATAAACGTGGAGAAGGTAATTCTTGGACCTACTTTTATAGTATTTTTCTAATTACTTGTACATATAAAGTAGTGTTAGTAACTTAAAATAAGATGTATAAGATGTTTATCAATGATAATTACAGGATAATAGAGATAGAACAATTTCGACAATAAGTGTAGTTTATCATGTGAAACGATTTAAAAACCTTAATGTAGTAACAATATATTTTTTGTTCAGATTTTTTAAAATAACATTCACAGATATCTATACATATAAATATTCAATACATTAACCAGTATCTTTTAACAGCACATTTTACTGCATAGATTGTATTTAGGCACCTGATTATTATCAATATCAGTCACTGGCATAATCATAATAGGGCCTAAGTGAGAGATACCCATGGCAGCATACATTGTCAACGATTAAGGCCGCTAAGGTTATATTAACGATTCCCCTTTTTCGTAATATTCAAGGGGAGCATAATATGTGCAATATATAACTTAAAAATAACTTTTTTTTTGTTTAACTTGATATAGGTTTAAAAGTTGGGTGTTATACTTTGCTTTCTAGTTATACAGTATAATTTCGGGATCCTTAGGGCGCCTCTTACTGCTGTGCCCTGATGCTTAATTGTGATACATTATGGCTGTAGTCTGTTGGCGTAGCAGCCCTAACGCAAAGAAGAATATTGCGCCAAGGTCCATGACTTTGCTTTCTAGCTGTACAGTATAATTTCGGGATCCTTAGGGCGCCTCTTACTGCTGTGCCCTGATGCTTAATTGTGATACATTATGGCTGTAGTCAGTTGGCGTAGCAGCCCTAACGCAAAGAAGAATATTGCGCCAAGGTCCATGACCAGTGGCAATTGAAACAAAATATGTTTCAGTGTAAGAATTTAGATGTTACTGAATTAATTATAATAACACTATTATGTGTAAAAAGTGATACAAACATTGATACGCCTTTTTTTTGTTTGTTTATCATTGCACTGATGCATTCAGGTGGACTCGCTTTAGTTTAAATTACACTAACTAGGTTCCCGAACCGAGGGATCGCTGGTTCGAATCCTGGTGAAGACTGGGAATTTGAATTGAGTCCAACCCTTCCTAATGGATAACTGACACTAGTTGGTGCAAAGTATAGGCGGTTGGTCGTTGCGTTGACCACAGGCCTGTCTTGTTAACTGTGGGCCACACATAATTTTTTGACATCATTTGCCGTATAGATCGCAAGGTCTGAAACGGGAACTTTACTTACGGGAAAGGGAAGGGGGGGCTATATTCTCGAACCTGGCTCCAGGCTTACTTCGCTACAATACTCTTTATAATTGAAACACAATCATGATCTGATTTATCTGTCTTCCTTATCATTCGGGTAGTGCATATGTCAGATAATACATTGAAGTAATGAAATAGATACGCGGGGAAGGGGACGCTGGGGTAGTTCTTGATACACGACAGTATAGCCCCTCTCCGTCTCTAGTGCGTGATTCGAGCTTACAAAAAGACAGTAAGTCTGAAATAAAAAAAAAAGGTAAATAAAATTTTTTATCCGAAAGGCTCCGAGTATGTCTCGTGTGAGAGGCGGACCGTGTGAACATTTAAGTGGTTTGAACCGTGGTACGCTGTGACCCTGTGACGTCAAGGAATTTCCCAAACTAGGGTCGTAAGACGAACGAATCAAAACTCTCCATCCACTTATTTGTATGAAACATTATACGTAGATATGATTTATCGATTAAACTATCAGGCCGGTATTAGGCATAGGCAAATTAGGCAGCCGCCTTGGGCCTCCGATTGGTGGAGGCTTCGCACAATTTTTTTTAAAAAAGATAACTTGCGCCAAATGTTATTGTACATTTCGTAATTTTATTTTTTATGTTTATTTTTTTTATTTTTATTTTTTTTTTGTGTGTTTCACTCGGGGACACCAAATGGACTTTTGTGTTTCATTCTATTATCTACGGCGGCGCTGACATTATCTATGTACCACATAAAGTGATGGTGTATTGTTCAACGTGGATTTGGCTAAAGTTACGCTTATAACGAAATATTTTCTTAAGTAACAAAGGGAGATAAATGAAAAAAAATATTGTGTTGTAATTATAAACTATAAAACCAAGTCTTTAAATGTATTTTTGAAAGCAATAATTATAATAAAGGTCAGTTAAAATTATATTATTCAATGTATTTTATACATTATGCTTATGTAATTATTTTTATAAATACAAACTATAACAACATCCTTAGGACCTAATGGTATTCAATTACTTAATAAACTAAATTACACATCAGCATTATCAAATTTGCTATAGCAGGACATAATAACCTCACACTACACATTATATCTACAAACAATTGCATATATCTATTCTGTTATACCGATACACTCTGCTAAGTGGGATATAATGGTTATAAAGTAACAGGTTTCCAACAAAATAGCCCAAACCAAAATCTCATTGACCAAACTTCAGATGATGCTTGTTTTGGGCCAGGATATAACCATCTTAATTCCTGAAGCGTAAAACAAAACAAATAGGAGTGAATCAAAAAAATAAAATCTCAGACCTAAGTGTCTATGGAAAAGATTGAGTACCCCTGTCACGTGACGATGGCAGTTCATCTTAGTGTCGTCTGGACAGAAAATCTTCCAACATTTCTTTCCCCTTTTTTGCCCATCTTTAACATCAGAATATTCAATGCCGAACCCAGACTCTGCTCTGTTCGGCCGACCTGTCTCCAGATATCACTGCTCAACATCTAGCTTAAGTATCGAGAGAGAGAAAAAATAAAAAAAATCTCTTCTTTTATAGCGCAAAACTTGACCAATCAATAAACCATTTTGTTCGATTCAGTACGTTCTGCCATTGTGGACAGATCTAATGGAAGTTAACTGCGCTGTTGAAGCCATCTTTGTTGTCTGCCACGACGTCTCCGGGGTTATGGGATACCTGAGTATCTAGTCCATTATCTTGCGGGCCATCACTTATTCATGTCCACGACGACAACGCAGCATCGCCATACGGTGGTGTTGTTGGCGACAATTTTCAGCTACCTTACCTGAAGACAATAGCCGAGAATTAAACTTACATGAAGGCAATTGTCATTTTTTATCTCCCTTTTTTCCGCCATTTAGCCCCCATGTTTCTATTACATCACCTGCCGCTGGCCTTTTGCCTACGTTCTGTCCTGGCCTTAACATTGTTTTAAAGAAACTCATCAATAATTCCAATCCATCTTTTATTTCTAACTTCCGTGTCGTTACAACATTTTGAATATGACTCTCGAAAACGGAAATTCGGGGTCGTAGTTTAAAAATACCGCTCCCTACATTTACTATTTGGTCAAAGAATTAAAGAATTTTGTTAAAAAAATCATTCAATATCAGCATTAAATATGAAGAGAATTAGGAACTAGATAAAACAAAGTACGAAAGTATCAATACGAAGCCCTCAAGGATTACGCGTAGAACCGGCACTAGGAGACGAGTAGTTTAGTAAAGCAAATATGTTATAAAAAAAATGTATACCTTTTCGTGATTATGAACTTAAACCCTCGAGGGCGCAAACTATTCTTAAACCCGGGGTTCAGAATGTGTTCAGGGACTGGACGGTCAAAGACCACAGCATTATGACATCTTTTAAATTTTCATACCAAATAACAGAGCCGGCCTTTCTGGGTAGTGAGTGGGACAATTGCACTAATTCTTCACCAGAAGGGGGGCCCGCACTACAGTTAGCCCTTCATCCGAATATGCGAGGCGCGCTAACTGCTAAAGCCGCCTCCGAAAATGAGTTTCTCTTATAAAGACCCTTGGACCTATACTTTAGGGCACGAACTAAACAAGGTTTAAAAATGATATAACATGCAAACACAAAGTGTATGTTAGACGTTTTTTTTTTTGGGGGGGGGGGTTAGTGGGGGGTGGGTGGCACAAACTATAGGGCGTTGATCACTCATGCATAGAGCACTGACATGCATGTTGTTAAATGCATGACTTAATAATGCCCAATCTTTGTCCCAGGTGTTTTACAAGACCACCAGAGAGCTACATCCACGCGAGGAGATGCTCTTGTATGCCAGGGAGGCTAGCTTTCCCGACCTCGAACTGGAAACACTAGCAAGGCAGAGCTTGTCAGGTAAGAACATAATTAATTTAAAATTACTATATTAACAGTTCGCCGAAAGGTTGTCTTTACCTCTAAAATGCTTTCAACTGCCTGCATTTCACATTACAACTGGTCCATCTACTAATCATTATGTGCAACCCTAGCAATCGCCCCGCGCACCTACATACAACTTATTTATATAGTGATTTAGGTAGAGGGATAAACCATGACAAGGGTATAACAATGTACCGTTTCCCTCGATTAGCCGCATAAACAAGCGACGGCTTATCTTCCCAGAATTATGAGTAGCGTACCTTTGATTACAGGACTGCGATTATGATATTGAATTCCTAAGTTCGACAGAGAGATGATCTATGTGCTAGGTACAGGTTGTCATGCAAGGGCCCAGACTGTGAAATACCCACCTTTCGCTGTGTCATCGTGACCCTCTCTCTCCCCCCCCAACCTGTAATCCGATCTTGTTTGCAACAATCATGCAATCACCAGATTGCAGCGTCCAGGCGTCGTCACGTAATCATTGGCGGGAAAACAACCGTGAAGTTAGCTCCCCTTTCAAATTGGGACACTTGCGATTAAAAAAAAAAAAAACAAGAAGAAAGAAAGAAGTAACTGCTGCAGAGAAGGAAGAAAAAGAGGAAATGCGGACCAGGATGTCACGTGATTAACCAAAAGAACAATGAGGATCGATAGCCAGCCCCCCCTCTCCCCCCTCCCCTCCTTTCCCATCCACTCACCCTTCCCACCTATCAACGATTCCCACACTGATATTTTCTGGTTCCTCTACGGCAGTGTCGTTTCACGTGCCCACATTCAAAGCTTTAATATCATGCGCACAGCCAGAGACAGAAGGAATCACATAAAAAAAAGTTTTTTATTTTTTTTCTTTTTGTTTGGTACCGGGCGATGCAGCGATTGATCGCCATTGTCTTAGGCGCCCTCCTCCCCCCCCCCCGCCCCACCTCTGTCTCGTCACACTCACCCAAGCCTAACACTACCCCCCCCCCCCTTTTCCCCACACACAGATACATCGCCTGGCACTCACTCCTAGCGAATGTTGAAATCCGCTAGACTACCTGGTCGTGATGTCATCTGCTGGCGATTACCGACGACAATTGACTGCGACGTCTTCCTAAAACACAGCAGCAGAGAACAAAAGAACAGCATCAATAGAAATGGGGAAAGTGAAGACCCTGGTTCAAACCATTCATAACACACACGCGCACAAAAGATAGTGCCCCCGAGGGTACATGGCGACTTGGGTAAAACATCTCGCATTGATTTGAGCCCCATTCATTGTAAGTGAGCGGCCTCATGTATTTCTGGCAACCTAATCATGTTAAGGTTGGAATGATTGACTAGACTTGACCTAGTGTCTACACCATTATATTCCCCACTTTAGACATATACACATAGATAGATAGATAGATAGATAGATAGATAGATAGATAGATAGATAGAAAGATAGATAGATAGATAGATAGATAGATAGATAGATAGATAGATAGATAGATAGATAGATAGATAGATAGATAGATAGATAGATAGATAGATAGATAGATAGATAGATAGATAGATAGATAGATAGATAACCTTGATTCACGAAACTAATGCCAAGAGATCATGTTTTCCAGTACCACTCTACCAACATATTACAGGCGTCTTAACGAGGTGTAGTGTTCTTTTATACAACTTTTGAAACAGCTATTAAATCTTTACACGATCTACCAAAACGCTCTATAGAACTAGATCATTATGACTATATAAACCTAATTCTCTAATCCTCCGTTGGCTTGGAGTAGATTTAAAATATTCTCTGACGATCAATTTCGATGCGTGTATCTGTCTGGGTTTATTTGTCTGGGCTTATCTGTCTGTTTAAATTGTTCTACCATCCACTGAGCGCCCTGGTTTGTTAACAGGTTATGAGCTATAAGAATAAAAAAAAAATTTTTTTTAAATTATCAAACTTAAAAAAAAAAAATCTTAAAGTACCCATGAAAAAGCAACTCATCGATTATCGATCGCTGACACTCTTGAGATCGATATACAATATTGATTTTTCTTTTGACTCAACATAGTAGACAATAGGAGAGTATGACAGGAAAGGGCGTTGGAAAGGGGAGGGGGGAGGGCGCTGAGGAGATGCGAGCTGTGGAGGGGGGAAGATGTGAGGTTGGGTTAAAGTTAGCTACAGTCTGATGAGCGCAGTGTCTATGTCTTTTTACACTCCATCACGCACGACTCAATCGGCGCCCCGGCCAACCCTCTTCCACGCCACCACCCTCTTCCTGCTGCCTCCCATTGTTCGGAGTCTGTTCATTGTTGGAAGTATTGTCTTTGGAAAAATATCTCTTTTTTTTTTCTTTCTTTCTTATCCGTTTTTTTTTATTCTTATCCATGTTTTTTAAAATTCTTATCCATGTTTTTTTTCCCCTCGTCCTTTGGAGTCCAGTTGCACGTTTTTTCTGTGGTATTTGCTCGTCTTTTGTCTGACTATCCCTTCTGTTTGTCCTCATGGTCTAGTCTGCAGCGGCCGCCTTCGACTCAGAAAAGTGGTGAGCGATTTGTTGTGTTCTGCGTGAATGTCTTCCAAATGTTTAAACATAATATTTCATGTGTGTGTGTGTGTGTGCGTGCGTGGGCTTGTGTATTTAGGCCGTCTTTCTTTCTTTTTTTTTGAAATGGTGGCAAAGTCCGATGCGTTATGAATAGACACTCTCTTTCTGTACATTTACTCATACTCTTCGCGCACGTGAATGAACTTTCAACTGGTTCATCCTTCAACTGGTTCATCCTTCTACTGGTTCATCTTTGCTTCATCCTATTATATAAAAAAAAAAGTAAAGTTCCACCTTTCAGACCTTGCGATGTTTAGGACAGATGATGTTAAGGTCATCTTTTTTTTTTTTGGTCAACGGTTATCAAGCAGGGTATTATGTGGCTGGGGGCACGGTGGCTGAGGGGTTAAGCGCTCGGCTTCTGAACCTGTGGTCCTGGGTTCGAATGTCGGTGAAGACTGGGATTTTGAATTTCTAGCTCTAATGGTTACCTGACTTTAGTTGGGGAAAGTAAAGGCGGTTGGACGTTGTACTGGCCACATAACACCTTGCTTGTTAACCGTTGCCCATAGAATCAGATTACTTTAACATCATCTGCCCCATAGATCACAAGATCTGAAATGGAATTTATTTTGTGACTAGCGCAACGACCAACCGCTTTTACTTTCTCCCCAAAAAATCAGGTACCCGACATTCAAAATCCCAGTCTTCGCCGAAATTCTAACCCAGGATCACAGGTTCGAAAGCTAAGCATTTAACCACTCATCCACCGCGCCCCTTTCGTCCTATTATGCAACGCTTTTATTCTGAAGATAAGGTCCAGAGTTCGTATCCTGCTGGGGGCTGGAATTTTGAATTTTAGGAGTTAAAAGAAGTTCATTTATTGATGTCATTTCAAGGTTGTCATCAGATTGCCATGTTGAGGTTGTCATTTTCGGGTTGTCATTTTTAGGCTGTCTTTATGTTGGTCACATAACATCCTCGTTGGCACAGAAATAAGTTCGCTTGACATCTACTGTCCTATTAAAGTTTGGTTTTCAAATCCCTTGCTGAAATAGCTTTGATATTCTTGACTCCTTTTTCCAGAAAATTCTCTCTTTGGGATTTTAGTTTCTATTCTTTTCTATTCTATTCTATTCGCATCACCATTTTGTATACATTTATAGGATTTTTTGGATTCTCTGTCTTGTAAAAATGATAGATAGTAGAAGAAACAAGAAATGAACCAGCTCAGATCCAAGAACAAGAAAATCGAATGCTATATTATAATTTTATAAGCTATCCCGACACGACCAACGCATTATTTTTCGCCTCAGAATAATGCAACATATGTTCTAAAAGCTTCTCGGGACCTGCGAAACTTACCATTTTGGAGAATCACCTGAGAATTCCGATCGTGTCCTTCAAAGCTAAATCGAGAGGCCCGAACAAGACTCTGACCCAAATCTCTACTATAGAAGATAAAACTATATGGAGAACTGCCTGATCTGTTAATTAACCGCTGCGCTGTTCATCTCAGATATTGGAGAACTGGTCTGAACTGCCTGATCTGGACACTGCGCAGTTCATCTCAGGTATAGGAGAACTGATCTGAACTGCCTGATCTGGACACTGCGCAGTTCATCTCAGATATAGGAGAACTGATCTGAACCCTCTGCCATGAAAAAAAAAATGAGAACGAAGAAGAAGAAATACCACGTGACGTATCTCCTCAACATCCAATTGTCTGTGTTCTGTTTGCTCACTCAAAACTCCTAGGTACATTGCGTCTGTTACGAAGCTCGGTGTTAAATAGACAATGTTGTCTTAACGACAAATGAAACACTGTGCCACAATATTTATGCCCACATTGTCTACAACTTTCGATCGCCTGTAGCAGCGTGAGTGGCTGTAACGTTGTGTGTAGGGGAGTGGGGCGTTGACCTTCTAGGTGAGTTGGGTTAAGTTGACCTACCTGCTGGTCTCTATGGAAGTTTAACAGATTCATTAACGGCTTTGGGCGAGAAGCGACAATCGCGGGACAGTATCTTCTGCCACTTGACACATTTTCAATGGTACTAGTTCTTGTACATGTAACCCTACCATGTAAACACAAATAATTACATCGTGACGTGGCATAAACTAACCTGGGAAGTCTGGCTGGGTGGAATAGACCGCTATCTATCAAGGGAGAAATCGTGTTTAAATCCCTGCAATAGATCAGTTGTGCTTGAAGAGCGCCTAAAAGCAGCACCGAAAACCTTTTCGCAGACAACCCCCCATTATCCCCACATGTCCACAACAGAGATGGCACCACAGCACACTGACCATGCTATGAACAGAACTCCTCTTTCACATTTGGGGTTCTAATCCATTTTATTTGTAACGATTGGCATCGCACTAACCCAAGACAAATACGAAACCACCAAAGTATTAGTCTCATGGGTTTTATTTAGTTTAAAAATCACTTGCTAACACACCTGACCTATATGTTCTCTTGCCAGTCGAAGCAGAAGTTTATTTGTGTACACTTGCCCTAATAAGTTGTAGGCATTAATTTATCCTGGAATCTTATTGGCCAAGTTGAAATGAATTAATACACAGACTCTAAAAAAACAACAACCAGAGGCTAATAAATGATGTAAATAACCTTTACCGAGTAGCATTTAGTCATGTTTGTTATTAATACTATAAGATAATTAAGAAATACGAATAATTAAGATGCCAATATACTGTATTGTATGCTGCACGTTCCTTTTTTTATGTAAATTGACGATGACCAAACTTAGAATATAAATAGAATAGAATAATTATTTTTCCATTAACTGTTTTGGAAGTACACCACTCTATCAAACCTGTAAATTCATACATCAAAGTTGAAATTCTCGCACTCTTTGGAAGTATATTGAGTATACATCTAAATTGAGATCTCCTTGTATGCTCTGCACCAGGTTAATTCTACAGGACAGTGTAATTCCCAAGTGTTGAGTTAATGACTTTCTTATTGCTTGACCGACTCGACCACTCTAACGACCAGCCTAAATTATGCAACATCCACCCATCTCGATGAAATTGTACTTTAACTCGTCCATCTTGAAATGAAATGGAGTTGGGGGCCGGGTCTAATAACGCCCGATATTAAGTTACGAGTCTTGACAATAAAAGAAAAATTCTTTGACACCTCCAAAAAAATAGTGCCAGTTACCAAGGCGTAGCGGCGACTGTTTGAAACAAAAGAGAAAAAAAAAACGAAACTAAAGAAATGCTTGGCTTCACTTCTGGAGCGATTAAAAAGAAGAAACTTTTGAACACGCGCGCCATAATGAACGAAATAATTAATCGTTACATATTTTAATTTCATTTCCTGATCATTCAGGTGAAACTATAACAGAGGAAACAAGATTTTTTTTTTAAAAGTAAAGTCATTATAGAACTTTATACTAAGTCGCTATCGCCTTATACTTAATGGCAAGCAACCATATGTAACAGCCCCCCCTCCTCCTCCACCTTATTTTAAGATTTTTTTTTTCTCTCGCCCTTCGCGTTGAGTAACTAGCCATTTTGAGTAAATCTTTGTCGGCGGGAGTTCGAATTAAGCGACAAACCTTTTTAATTATTCACTGAATAATTCACGCGCTAAAGATCCACGACGAAAAACGAGGCGAACGGGCTCTAGTTAGGTAAAGGAGGGGAGGGGGGGCGTGGAACGTACAGGATTAATACCAACACCTAATAACGTGAGCGGTGTATCTATTTCAGTCAGCATTAGTCGTTCACCTCTTGTGCTGAACGATACATATTTGATGAGCAGGACTGTCACTCATCTGGAACTATCATATACAGATGAAAATATTGTCCCACTGGTAATGTAACTTCCTGTTTTCCTTGAATGGATGAAATCGACAAAAAAAAAAAAAAAGTTTCGGTGCAATTCTTTGTCACGCGTATCCTATCGAACAATATTAGCTAACATTTGGCCGCCCCCCCTTGAATTGCGATTGAGCTCATAATGAGTTCGAAAACAAAGGCAATTGTCCAGCGTCAACTTGGACAAATGTTTCCGAGAACAGTATTCAACTCAAAACTAATGTTCAATCTATAATGTGAAAGAAAAAGAAAACAGAAAGAAACAGAGCGGACCCAGTGTATCGACGTGGTGATCAAATATTTAGTTGTTAATAGAAAGATAATAACGGGAGGAGAATGCAAGGGAGGTAATGACGTAGTCTCATTGTGATAGAGTTGGATTAGACACTTAACCAGATACCAGACAGAGGAGTGCTAACAATTTTTTTTTTTTAAACTAATTATTTACATTTCTTATCGTAATATTTTTGGTTCTTTTTAGGAAAAAAAAACTAAAATAAATAAAAGAATTATTAATGAATTATGCTAATTATTAAAACCAAGACATACGTTTAAGTCTGCTAAAAATTTTCAAAACAAGAAATTACTCGAGTGCTCTGGGACTATCGTAATAGAATAGGCAAACTATAACATTGTGACAGCTTAAAAATATTGGTAGTACTGTGCAGGCAACATTTCCATTCTCAGGCAAACGATTCCTCGCTCCGTACTCGAATGGTATTTTAAGAAAACTTAAGTACATGTGTAAGATTTCATGACAAATACTATTTTGCTTATGGGCTTTACGACAGGGAGCATGAAGTGATTTATATAATGTGAACACATTTGTATAGAGAGAAGGGGGAGAAAAGAGGCTCAAAAAGTGAATGTAAACATCGATTATAGAGCGGGAGGACCTGTGTTCGAATCTCGGGGAAGACTGGGATTTTTTAATTTAAGGATCTTCGGACGCCTTTGGGCCGCCAAGCTCAAATGGGTATCTGATATTAGTTGGAGAAAGGTAAAGGCGGTTGGTCGTTGTGCTGGCCACATCGCATTCTCGTTAACCTTGAGCCATAGAAACAGATGACCTTTACATCGTCTGCCCCATAGATCGCAAGGTCGTTTACCCTAGTGTGGTTTGCGACTTGTCACAATGATTCAGCAATATTGAACAATATCTTTTGTACGTGTCGTTAAAGCGTCGTTTACATATTGCAATGGTTTCTTCAACAGTTAAGCCGTCACCGAGGACTTTAAAGTGTGTTGTGCTACCTGTGTGTGAGTGTGTGGTGCATGGTGGGTACTATTTTCTGGGCAATAAATACAGTGAGGTGATTGCGTCAGGGAAAGAAAAGACCCCGGATGACACCGGATACAGTTCATACGTTGTCTTTATTTCGCGGGACGGTCCTTTGTCGGGTGTCCCTGAAATCGATGGAGACCCAGGACGGTATCAAGCGGGAAAAAGGAGATGTGTGAATGCATGGAGCCATGGGGAGGAACGAGACAGCGGGGCGTGAGGCAGCGGAGGACAGAAGAGCGGCAAACAAGAGTATTGCAGTTGCCCCACTGGTATAGGTGTTACCAAATGAAACATAAACCTGCGCATCAAAAAGTAATGGCACCTTAGGTAATCTAAGACTGCCTACCTTCTCAGATATCGGAAGCTGACTTGTTGTAGGTCGCGCTCTGGGTCACGACTGGAATCATTTCACATAGATGGTATTGTGCGGTATGCGTTTAAGAATATCATCTTGATTGTCCCGACTTGGAACCTTTCCCTATTCTATCCCATTGTGTCCTGCGGGAGGTTCGAACAAGGACGCAAGAGTCTTCATAAGATAAATAAGTATAAATAAAGATAAATAAAGTATACATAAAGATAAATAGAGTATACATAAAGATAAATAGAGTGTAGGCCTACATAAAGATAAAGAGAATGTACAGTTAGATCAAGAGCGTGTATAGAAAGATAAAGAGTACACAGAAAGATAAAGAGACTGTACCGATAGGTATATAGAGTTAGATGAACAAAAAAAAAACACCAGAATAGTCTTAATTTGAATTGATACTTCAAGTTACTAAGTAAATCGCACCCTATGACCTCAATAAAAACTCTAGTGAAAAGAGAGAAAATCACTTCATGCTTATGCCCCCACTTATCAATAACCCCCCCCCCCCCCCCGAGTCCTACAAAATGCCTTATATTTTTTTGAACAGACTGGTCGACTACTCCCCCCCCCCCAACCCTGCTTTTATTCCCCCCACTTCCTCCAGCTCTCCCCCTCCACAGCCAAGCAAACAGCCTCTTTTCTCCACCAGCACCTTTATTTTTTTAAATATTCCTACCTGATCGTCCACCATTTTATAATATCCCGTCACCACAACCTGTTCTTACAAAAAAAAAGGGGGGGGGGGCGGATAACTAAATGGCAAAAAAAAAGCGTATGGGAAGATTTAATAGAGAAAAGACGAAAGGGGAGAGAAGAGCAGAGGATAAATGTTTTAGAATCGTCCAAAGAAGTCTTCAGCTTTAGAAGTTAACTTAACTCGAATATTATCAATTGGACACATAAGAGCGAGCTCTTTTTTTATTTAAAGGGAGGTAAACATAAAACAATTTAACCATATGCTTTTTTTTTTATATTTGAAAAAGGGGGAAAAAAAAAGGGTGAAGGTTCGGTGGAGTCCCCTTCAACACCTGCTGCGGGGATTCTCTCTTAGTTTGTGTGTGTGTGTGTGTGTGTTGTCTCGTGAGGTCCATATTATGGGACGGTCGGGCAGAGTTAGTGAAAGGTAGGTAACAATGTAGTCACCCGAGTGTATTAAAACTTAAACTTGGGGGATTTAGTAGTTCGAGTGGCTGGTGGGGAGGGCACAAGATGTCACTTGAGTTCCTGGATACGCCTATGCACCGATTTCCACACGAATGGTAACCCCTGTCATATTTTTTTTTGTTTTCTTCTCCTGAATAGACTTTTTCCCCCCTAAATTACACAAAAGTGTTTTATTAAATTGAAATGAGCAAATTTAGGAAAGGGGGGGGTGTTTTGAACGTATCATGCTCAGTAAGCTGGAACCCTGATACGCCACACATAAAAGCGCCCTCGTATCAAACATGATCGCTTCTGATTTAGAGCACCCTACTGGCCCCGGTCTCTTATGGCTCGGTGTATCTTGTGGTGACCTCTAGAAATGCAGAGAGGATGGAAGAGTGAGAAAGAAAGAGGGAAGATGGAAGTAAGGAGGAAAAGAAGACAGAGAGGAGGAATTAAGAGAAGGAAAAAGAGAGGAGAGATATTTGACAGATACCTGACAGATAAGAGAGGTCGGATAAGAGAGACAGATAAAAGATGATATATAAGAGAGGTCGGATAAGAGAGACAGATAAGAGAGGACAGATAAGAGAGGACAGATAAGGGAGGACAGATAAGATTAAAAAAGTGCAATGACACCTTTTTAATATAATAAATAATATCATATAATATTCTAGTAATTGTAATCATTATGATAATAGAAAGACAATAGTTTTGTTTTTCATAAAAAAAAGGGTTTGAACTTCTTCCGAAATTGTAAAGTTTTGATGTTATTGTCTGTACTGAAAGGGATTCCTCGCTGTTTCTGAACCTTAAATGTTGTTAAAAAATGGTTTCTATTACATAACAAATGTAACTTTCTGTATTGATTAGAAGATCAGTCTATTTTCAAACCCCTGCTTTACAATGATTACAATAATTAATCTCACAATCGATGTGTCCTTAATTGCGTTGTGAATATTGTGTGCTCCATGGCCCCTTCCACATCATAAATCTTCTGCGCAGTGGGGGGGGGGGTATTTTTCCTTCATGTTGTCCCTCCTCAGCGCGACTCACCGCAACTGTCTTAGACTGGCCACAATGTCGGTGCTTGAACCTGGCCATGGTCGCCAGAACCCCCCCATCGTCAAAGAATATTATTTAAAAAAATACATGTTTCTGAAACCTCTGGTGTCTTCGTGCCTTCTGTTTGCCCACAGGTGCTGTCGCCCTGCCACGCCCGCTTTGTTTTTTAGATCGAGGCTCCCACTGGAGGGTAATCGACCTCCTCTCCAGAGGCTTCTCTCTCTCCAGAGGCTCCCTCCCCCCAGGACCTCATGTCCTTCATATTAATGAAAAAAAAATGGTTGAAGTAAAAGCCCCCCTGTTTCCGACTCTGTATTCTAAGCCTTTCAGTCCTCTGTTTGTTCGCTAAATGAAGGATCATCTTATTGAAAAGTAGGCATACGGAATAGAGAGATAGGATGAGATGAATACAGATGACTACGGAGACGGTGCGGAAGAATGCCGGAGTAATAACCTCCCTATTTATTTTCATTCTCTCTTCTGTTTGTTTTGGAAATTGCCGTTTACACGGCCCCATGATATAAACGCCTTCGTCATATTTGTGGAATTACAGTCAATTACTAGGTGGTTTTAAAATCATGGGCGGGCCGAAAGTAGGATTTTTTTTTCGACGATACTCAGAACTAACAAGCGGAGATAACTCTTTGTCGACTATTTATAAAACGTGTTAATTGAATTCTGAACGTCTGGAACGTCACGTGCACTGGAGGGAGCGGTGTGTGTGTGTGTGTTTGTTTGTGTGTGTTTGTGTTTGTTTGTGTGTGTTTGTGTTTGTATGTGTGAGGGTACTAAAAAGTTCCACCCGGTGAATTTATTCCTCAGTATTTTTCTATTGCGTTTCACTTTTCAAAAAAATATATATTTGCCTGTGTTGAATCAGAACATTAGTCTAGAGAGTTATTTTATCAAGTTGGTTATTGCCCTGAGTATGTCTTATGATATAGTTTGTATACAAATATAATTATTAGATATTTTTTTTTCTGATTTTGCTCTGATTTTGCTCCAGCCATTGGGGAAAAATAATTGCCTCACCTAGAATACAGGTCTTCACATTGGCCCATCTAGAGTGTAGGTCTTCACGGTAGCTCAATTAGAATGTAGGTCTTCACAATAGCTCAATTAGAATGTAGGTCTTCACAATACGTCAATTAGATGCTAGGTCTTCACAGAGGCCCACGTAGAATGTAGGTCTTCACAATAGCTTAATTCGAATGTAGGTCTTCACAAAAGCTCAATAAGTCAATTGGCCAACTTTGAGCTACAGAATAAAACCTGGCCAGCTTTGTGTCCGGTATTTACAAAAATAAATATTCAAGTTTTTTATTGCCCCAATTTACTTTTCGAAATATCTCAGTTCGGTTTCATTTTATTTTATTTTTTTATCTCAATTCAACGCATTCAACGACAAAATGTGTTTTTGTTACACCAAATGTTTACCAAAGCCCGAACCCGAACCCTCAAACACACACTCTCTTGTAACGCAGGTGCGGAATTCGTCTTTTGGGAAGGACTCTCTTTGGAGCAGGTATAGGGGACGTCGCAAGGTGGGAACTCTCTTCAGCCACACAAGATTCCATTTACATAAGAAGAAATCTATTAATTCAGCGCGGTGCTATTGTGACACAGAGGAAGAGATATTCCCACGCGACGAATACATACACACCAAACGTCTGAGCAAATTTTCTGTCTAAATAAATGATTGGTTGAAACGTTGAGTGGCTCATAAAAAAGAAAACATAAATACTAGGCTTAGATAAAACCCATAGAAACATAACTGGAAGGTAAATATTACCTTTTAGTTACAAGAAAAACCGTTTCCAGTTAATAGACATTATCTCGCATCTTTTTTTTTTGGGGAAACCTTCTCCGAGACGATTTCACGGTGACTTGGCTTCAATGACTTACAGGCGTCACCTTAAGGGGGGACCTCCTGCTAACTTGGTAAACGTAAACACTTGGTATTTGTCATCTCATTCTTTAGCAATTACGAGCTTCAGCTTATTATTTAAAAAAAAATGTTATTTGTTATATGCACGTCATCAGCAATGTTCATTGTGGAAGTTGTGTTGGAGGTTATTTACCAAAGATTATCTTTCTGTTCCATGTAGACTTAGACAGAATGGAATTTGTGTTTTGTTTTGTACACTGGCGGTATATTTATATGGATGAAGGATTATTCGTGGGGCTATTTGTGTTAAACAGCGTGAAGCCAAATTGGCATATCAGCCGAGTGACTAGATATATAATTATAGGCGTAACGAAGTCCCGAAGATAGCTCTAGAGATGTTACATTGGAAAGCCTAGCAGGACAAGCTAGGTCTCAGGCTCGTGGTATTCCATGCATTAAAATGTCAAGCCCAACTAGTCTAAGTAGAACCCAGTTTTAGTTTGGTTAATTTCTTTCATTTTTTTTGTCCTTTTTGTATGGTAAAAAATTGTTGAGACCTAGAGCTACAGAGTTTCTTTTGGGAAATATCATTCGGGTCGCCTACTGATTTTGGATGCCAGCTGATGTTCGGAATTGGTGAATGTACTTGAACATTTGCTGATAGTCAACAGGCACTTCTTGGTGATTTTTTTCGCGTAATTTGTTGTCAAGGTTTTTGTTGACTTTGGAATATCGCAGCTGCGATGTTCTCCGAAACCTGCAAACATTACATTCTTTTGAGACTTGGAGTCAGCGCATCCTTCTGGGATGTAGGTCAGTGCATACTACTTGGATTTAGGTCAGTGCATTCTTCTGGGTTGTAGGTCAGTGCATGTTACTGGGATGTACACCAGTGCATTTTTTCTTAAATGTAGCTTACGTTTTTGAAAATGGTGTCAGTGTGGACTTTTGTTTAATGTTTATTGTTTCAGCATGTTAGCTTTCAACTTACGAAGAGTGTCCAAAAACCGCTTGACCACCACGATCCGTCACTATCTGCGTACATTGTATGGGATTATCTTCCTTCGATTTCTTACCAAAGCGGAAAATAAATAAATAAATAAAACAATGTATCTGCGAAACTTTGTTAATGGTTTATATATATTCTATACGAGATCAGCCAGATAATAGCAGTATTTCTTCATCCTATTCACTTTCATCACAACGTCAGATTGACTCAATTGGTCCATATGTTGACCAGTGATATGACTTCTGACACCAAAATGTACTCACAGTCTAGCGTCTTCTCTCACTGAACAGTCTCTCATGTCATTGCTTCAGGCTCATAAAAACAGATTGTCCTGCATGAGTCGGTTGGCATGGAGAGGACAGGGAAAAAAAAGGGAGAGAATATTTGTGACAAAAAGAAAAAAAAATTGTAATAAAAATATATTTAAAATAGAAAAAAAAAGAATTTCTACTGAGTTGTCTTCCCCTGGCATTGACTTTGTAGCTTCCTGAAAGTGCCAACTCGGGCGAGAGAGTTATTGAAAAAAATTGTCACTCGGGGATAATAAACTATGGCTACAATAGAATATAAAAAAGGGGGTAGGGGCGAGAATGTGGGGAGGGGGGAGTCAGACGCATCTTACACTGTGGGAGAACACTGGTGGGGATTAGGGTCGTGACGAGCCCCCATGACCGGCCAATTTAATACTAATTTACTCTGCCGTTCATCCGGATCTACGTATTGTATCCGTTCCGCCGGAGTTATGGCTGCAGCCGGTAAAATGGAGCTGCTGGTGATATGAAGTTGGGTGTGTGTGTGTGTGTGGAGCCAATAGTAAAGAGTAAAGGGTAGGGAGAGAGACAGAGAGGGAGATAGAGAGGATGAGAGAAAAAAAAAAGCGTATCTGCTATTCAAAACACTTCGAGTGAATTTCGAAAGATGGGAAGTCAGATCGTAAAATTAAGATTGGGGGTCGGGGGAAGCTAGAGGGGGCTAGAATCAAGCAAGTGGTAACAAAAAAGGGGGGTAAGTGAAGGGAATGGGCGTCATAATTCGCCCTAGCTTCTGTAAAGGACGAATCTCGCCGTTGAATAGATTATCGGGATTAAATAAAAGAGATATAAAGAGACTCTAAGAAAGGGGATTGGAGAGTATTTTTCCTCGGTCAAATTACATATCAAATGACGAGATAGACAGCACATACAAAACAGTAACCAGACGAAAATTACGAAAAAAAAAAAAAAAAGAAAGATTTTTGGGGTAAAAAAGAGGAAGCCACTGAATAGACCATTTGTGAAGAGATCAAACCTGAATAGAACATTTGTGAAGAGATCAAAACTGAATAGAACATTCTGTCACGGATTGAACTTTTTTTTTATGCATCTTTTTATTTTTCTTTATGTGATGGCAATTTGTTTATCCCATTTGGAAGACTTCGGAAAGTTGATTTCGTTCATTGAAAAGTTTCTCTAAATCTATTAAGTCGAGAGAAGCAGGAAAGGTGGAATCCTAAATGAAAATCCAATGTATAGAATAGATTGAAATGGATATAAGAACTCAGAACTATTCTATAATATTTTCTAGGACGTTTTCTATGACATGTATTATGATATGTATTAATCATAGAGAATTAAAAAGTTTAGGAAAATAAACCTTGGAAATATTTTTATTTTCACGTTTTTTTTCTTTTTCCTGTGTCTGACAAATCCTGGACTTAATGTAGCCGAGAAACACTAAGCAAGTTGTTGTGTTAAGCCTACAAACCCCAAGCAACGTGGGGTTTAGTCAAAAACCATAAGCATCGTGTGGGGTGTGGACAACAAACCCTGAAAATTATATGTTTAACATACTTAATAAGCCTAGAAACATTGCATGCTATCGTGGCCTTAGCAGAATCATTATCAATTTTAAATAGTCGACCCGCGGCGTAGCATACGCCACTATTTAGTGACGGGTGAACACTTCCAGAAAGACACAGATATACATACAGAGAAAATTACATGTTCTCCCCCCCCCCTTTTTTTTTTTTTAATTTTCTGAGCCGCGCTCTCTGTCGCCGCGAAAGTTACGTGGGGTAACTCTAGTTCGACTTGTAGAAATAAAGAAATTATCTTTCCATGACTTTTTCATCGAGGGTTAGAGAGTCGGCGTGCTAGCGTGGTGCATCGCATGGTTGGGCGACGTAGAGAATTTTATATACAGATTATTTATAATACATATTGTAATTAAACGTTATTAATATGTCGTCTGCTGTACCCACCCCCGCGCTCATCTGAACGAGTATTTCGTGACTCTACACCGTCCAGGCCAATCAAAGATATCACACTACTTTAATTAGACTTTGGGAGAGGTCCGTGGACTCTTTTCGCCAAGTGTCCGAAGAGGTGACTCCTTGCAGGGGGGAATAATCGGATAAAGCTTCGACCTGGGCCTATCACATTATTCGTCAAAGTTAATATTGCCAAGGAAATGGCACGGGGCAGTTGCAAGTGTGGACTTGATTTTTACTTGCTCATTTTTCCTGTACATGAAAATCTGGACAATGTTACGATGTGCCAGATTTAACAACAGTTGTTAAACAAAGCGACACTATCTATCTATCTATCTATCTATCTATCTATCTATCTATCTATCTATCTGTTTGTCTGTCTGTCTGTATGTCTGTCTGTCGGTCTGTCGGTCTGTCTATATATCTATCTGTCTGTTTGTCTGTCGGTCTGTCTATATATCTATCTGTCTGTCTGTCCGTCTGTCCGTCCGTCCGTCCTTCCGTCTATCTATCTATCTATCTATCTATCTATCTATCTATCTATCTATCTATCTATCTATCTATCTATCTATCTATCTATCTATCTATCTATCTATCTATCTATCTATCTATCTATCTATCTATCTATCTATCTATCTATCTATCTATCTATCTATCTATCTATTTAATTTCTATTTTTCTATATGTCGTGTTGTTTGTCTTATTGTTTGTCCATGACGAATGTAAATTAAACAAAAAAAAAAGAAGGCTCCAAAAGTATTTTTTAAAGCTCACATTTGCCAGTATTTTTTTGTTTAGGACGAACTGTCAACCTTTTAAGAAGAGCAATTAAAACTATCCTCCATATCTCTGATTGTCACCGTCTCTATCCTCCGGTCTCTAGTGTAACCGTTCAGTAACCTTTCAACGCGTTAAACTCGTAAGCCGCGGACGTGCACAACAAAAACGTTTTCCAGGCAATTAATATCTCATCAGTCTTGGCATGAAATGCCAACTCGTCCCTGGCCAGTTTTAAACATGGCAGCGTCTAATAACCTCATAACCTTGACTCCCCCGCCCCCCTTCCGCAATATTCCTTTATTGCCAAGTCAGCGCCCCCCCCCATACACACACACACGCACACAAAGCGATTGAAAATAAAATTATTAGAATATTTTAAAGGAAGCCTCTAATTATTATGTGGCATATTCGCTCTAGCATAGGAGACTGACATTTTTGACGATCATTCTTGATACTATTATGTTAGTATAAATTCTCAATATTTGTACATAAATCTATAAATTTGTAACTGTTCCTAAAAAAGGAAGAAAGGGAGGTAATAACATTTCAAATTACAGCATCATTGAGGTTATTATTATTATCGATTCATACTACACCCTCTCCATAGCGATGTCTTAATTGGGTTTCGAATCATCGACAAGTGATATATCTGGATTAAATTACTCGTGCCTTGACAGTAAAAGTTTGACATATAAAAAACATCTAGATCCGAGATTAAAATGACTTATTAAATAAAAAAAAATGGATTGAATGTTAAGAACTATTCCTTGATACAAACTCTGAAAGTATTTAATGAATTCTAGATCTAAATTGCTATATTTATTATGATAGCGAGCTATCAAGGTATTAGAAAGATATAATGTTTATACACAATTAAGATTATGTCATATACATGTGAAAGCACTATCTATCAAAATCATATATAGCATTAATGTATTTTCGAAAGCACTCAATAGAGAAGCATCTTGGGTTTTATTGTATTCTATGTTATTTAAGTGTATGAATATTAAGGAAATATATTTTTTTTTTATAAGAGAGAGAAATGAAAGTGAATAAAGAAAGAATAAAGAGAAGTATCAAGAAAACTATTAATTGAAAAATTATTACTTCCCTTTTGGTTTCATCAGCACATGGACAAATGAAAGAAAGGGAAAGAACTCAAAAAAAAAAAAAAAAACCTGCGCTTTTATGTGTGTGTGTGTGTGCTGTTGGGTCTTCATGAAGTTTCATTGTCCATCGTAGTCAGATCGACACGGGGACCTCTCTGTTACCCTCCTTATGACTTCCGCTGTTGGTCATTCGTAAAACTCTTGGAAACACTACAGCAGCTTTTTTTTCCCCCTTCTTCTTTAAGAACTGACCACCCTTCGCACGCCCCGACGTTGGACGCGCGACCTAACGACCCCCACCCCCTTACAAAACTCCCCCTCCCCCTCTCCCCCTTAACTCGACAACTGGCATGCATGTCCTGACAATTGCAGGGTTCAGACTGCAGACTGCTCCAAATCCATTATTTATTTTTTTTTAAAGAGGGGGGTTCACGTTTTCACAATGACCAAATGTCCGAATGTCCAATTGCTGATGAGTGACCAAAGTTTACCGTAAAACTTAAACTAAAATGAGAAAGAAAGGCAATATAAGAATGGAGAAAGAAAACGCATAGCAAAATTTATAATATAACAAACATGCCTATGAGGCAACTCTGCCGGACCAAATTAAAACAATCGACGTTTGGGCCACGATGTCTTCATCAGCTACAGAAGAAAAAAAAACAAACAAACAATTAACATACATACCTATATTACCTACATGCATGTTTATAGTATTTTCCATACAGTTGTTCACAACTGCTGGCAGTAAATCTTTTGTTATCAAAGTCTATTATATACTCCATACTGTTGAAATTTAAATATAAATAGAACGACTTGTAAGTTGGACACTTGCTTTAAGTCTTTATTGTTCTATCTTGTACTTACCAGAATTGGTTTGTTCTAGAAATACAAACAGACAATTAGCCAGTGGTTCTCAAACTTTTTTTTTGTATTAACGGAACACTACGCTCAATCTGAGTATTTAGCGGAACAATCTGCTTATTTTTTTTTAGAGAGGTTTATTCACGTGGCGGCCTACTAGTTAATTATTCCAGAAGCTCGTGAAACACGTATTTAGGCCTCGAGGCTTGGGGGTTCCGTGGAATACAGTTTGGGAAACACTGGTCTAGGTTCATAATTTCGAATGCATTCTTGACAACAAAACGCTTAGCTCATTAGCAAGGGAACTTGTTCGAGAGTCCGTTAGCACGGAATCAACCTTCTCTCATATATCCCCCACCCCCAAAAAAAAATTATTAAAAAATGCTGTTTAAAAAAACAAAGCTTATATTGAGTGAATGAATTGCACCGTTCAATCGCTGTCAAATCGCTCAATACTGCAAGGCTTACCTCCGCTTTTAGAAAAATATATAGAAAAAAAAAATAATTACCACTAATTGACTAATTGATTTATTTTTTATGGAATCGCGTGTTGTCCTCGACATTGAATAAGTGTGCGAAATTTCAGTTTGATCTAACTATGAGCTGTGGGATAGAAAAAAAAAAGTGTAAAAGAATCCACCCAGACAGACAGACGGACGGAGTGATTTGACATAAACATTTCAATAAATAGATAAGAAAACAAAACTTAAAAAACAACAACAGCTCTGATCTTAAAAAAAAGCATGCACCCTTTTTTATACTAAATAGGAAAAATACAATTTGGAAGGAACAGAAGGTTTACGGTAAGCCGTGTCCCGAAGCGATCCTCCCTCGCCTCTGGCCTCAGAGACCATCACACATTTTTTTTTTTTTTGTGTTCTAAAAGAGGTCTTGAGCTATCCTCCATCATCCTCTCTCATCCTGTCTTTTCCCCCATTGTCCGATCTGATTTCGACATCGCCACCTCGCCTTTGTCAAAGCGTTCCGCAGTCGTCCCGCGGTCATAGCAAATCTTCTTTTTTTTTTTCGGGGGATGGGGGGGGGGGGGGTTGTTTTGTCTTTGGTTTCATGCACATGTCTATGAGTGAGTGTGTGTGTGTTTTCTTCTTCGCCCCACCCCTCTCCGCCCCACTCCCTGAAGACTTTAGACAGTGAGTGGTTTAAGATGGTGTCAGGGAAGGTTATCCCCCCCCCACCTCCTCCTGAAAGAAGAAGTGACGATGTCTGCTCTGCACTCTTCCCATGCCGCTTTGCGCTAATTATTCACGGGGAGAGACAAAAAAAAAAGGGAAATAATGTAAATGACATTTTGTACCCCTCCATCTCCCCTCCCCCTAAATCTCCTGGAAGCATCTTGTCATAATCCACCATCCCCCTTCCCCTCCCCCTTTTCACCAATTAGCTTCAAGGAAATGTTCAACTTAAGCCTTGTCCAGGTTGACCGCAAAGAGACATTTTTTAGAACCTTTTCTCATGACCTGTCATAGACATAACCATTATTTGGAAAACAGCATACAGATCAACAAGATTCCAGAATAGCAACATAGGACCTGGAATCATTTATGAAGTAATCAAAATATTTGTGATAATTATATAATATACGTTTAGTCCAAAACTAGTCTATCTTTAAAAAAGCCGGAAATGCGATGGTTGAGTTCGATTTTTGATTTTCGGGAACTTTAGGGCGCCTCTGAGTCCACCCAGCTCCAATGGGTACCTGACATTAGTTGGGGAAAAGTAAAGGCGGTTGGTCGTTGTGTTGGCCACATGACATACTCATTAACCGTGAGCCACAGAAACAGATGACCTTTACATCATCTGCTCTATTGATCGCAGGTCTGAGATGGGAACTTTTCTTTTTTTATTTTAAATCAAAAAGTTTTTTTGATAACTATACTTGTTAATAAGAGACTTTAATCATCGGTTTTCCTGTCTGATTCAATCAACCCGTTCTGTGCTCTGATGGCACTAAGGAGGAAGAAGCACTTGTACGAATTTGTCCTAGCAAATTAACAACGTGCTAGAAATGAATTATAAGTTAATAACCATTTGTGTGCAAAACAGAAGAGCATTGCGTAATACTATCAGATAATGCTGGCCATGGGGACACATTTCCGGAATCGAAGGCAACGCCCATATTTAGACAAAACGTCGATAAATCTAATTTCTGAAAATTGGAAACCCCAACTAACTTTGTCATGTAGTTTTAGAACCACTGTTTGCGTGCCCCGTTTTTCTTTTTTTTAGTGCATACGATTTCTATTTAGTTATTTACAAAAAAAAATATTTTATAAAACGAATTCTTCGTAATGAAAAAGTAATCAGAGACTTTAGCGTCGTCATCTCTCACGTTTATTTAAACTCTGGTCTCTATGCTGCCCCACCCCCATTTTAGCAGCCGTGCTGACCCCCTTCCCCCCTCACACCCCAACCCGAGCTCACCCAGAGACATCTAATCAAGAATTTAATCACTGCGTCCACTTTGACCCGATCGAATCCAATGGATATCCCCTTTGGATGGGTCAGTTTACCCTTTGCGGTCAATGGTCAATCCTTTATTTTTTTAAAGTTATTTTTCGTTCCGAATGTCTGGACAGATGCTGGACAAGTGAGACGGGGGGGGGGATGATTTAGGCGGGGGAAAAAAAGAGTGATCCCTAAACTTAAGCCTTTGCTGTTAGTGTCAGATTTAAACTATTTTCCCTCATTGGTGATCTATTTGTGATCACATAAATATCTTTTGTTTTTATATTTATATGCTTCGGATGTTTCTTCAGACTTGAAAATTGTAATTACATCCTAGACAGGGGATGTCGGCGGGCAGGGTTCGAACCTGGGACCACCGAGACAAAGACCAAAAGTAACAACAAGACGAGGCAGCCACCCATTAGTCATACTTGCCTGGGAAACGTCTCTCTCTCGTTTCAAGACGTTATACATAAGACAGTCGTAGGAAATGTCTCATCGGAATCTTCGAAGATAATAATAATCATTAATTAATTAATTAATCAATTAGGGTCATCCAAAGAGGATTAGTTTACGGGAGCATAAAAGGGGAAATAAGCAAAGGAAAAACAAAGTGAAACTAAGTTTATTGTTTTCTGTTGCTCTCCCCTTCTGGATCCACCTGGAACAGGCTACAACTTAGGGATTTGTATATACGAGTCACCAAAGTAGCTAATAAAATTGTGTAGCATTTGTTTTTCTGTTGACTTAAATTTATAGTGCACTACACATGAGGGTAAATTGTAATCAGACATTCTGCTTAGTATCACCAATATCGACTGTACATATTTTAGTTTACTAGCTACATTTGTCTTCATTAAAAAAAAAAAAAATATATATATATATATCTTTTCTTATAAGCGAAAACAAGAGAGAGAGAGAGAAAGAGAGAGTTTGGGTGGGGGGGGGGGAGAGCAAAGTTCTATGTAAACTTAAGTTCAATCACTAAATATGACTTTAAGACTCTAGGTCTACTATCACGGTGCCGAACCCCAACCGTCTCCACCCCACTCGTACTCCACTCCACCACTCCCTTCCTCCCATCAAGCAGCAAGTCTTGTCACTGGCGGTGTCATTGATGTTTGTGTTGTCGGCGCGGGGTGCCATTCACGCCAATGTCAGTGGCACTTTTCTCCCCAGTAAAACCGGTTATTGTCCTTGTTGTGATGTCACTGTCATTGACAGGTGTCATTCTGTCCTTGTCCTTATTGAGTCCCTCCCTCCGACGTCCATCACTTCCCCTACCCCCCCCCCCCCCCACAGGCCTTAGAGCGATTGACTTTGACCAAAAATATCTCGTTGCGTCCATCTCTTTAACTCTTATCTCTCTTTCTTGTACTTTCTCTTTTATTCTTTCTCTTTTTTTTTAATCTTATACAGATCTCTTTACTCAATTTTTAAATTTCTTTCTTCATCTCTTTTCATTCTCTTCTCGTTTTTTTTTTCTATTTCTATTTCTATCTTCAGTACTTTATTTTCTAACTCAATTTATATCTCGTTCTCTATGTTTTCTCTTTTTTTTCTTCTCTTTTTCTGTTCTCTTCACAATTTGTCTAGTTCTCTCTATTTCTCTTTATCTTTAAATTCATTTTCTAAAACATTTGTCTTTTCGCTTCTCTTCCACATTCTTTACATCTTTACATGTTACTATATCTCCTTTAAAATATAATCAACCAATACACACATGCACTAAGGCTCTCGAGAACACATTCACATACTCGTCCCCCACATGGGTCTTAAGCGTTTAGCTTCTCTGACCAAGTCTACAGCAAAAGTGAGATGGCTAAACAGAATGCGAAGGAATGCTTTATGGCAGCGGTTCTCAACCTTTTAAGCTCGGCGACCCCTTTTTACAATCCCCCATTCTGTCGCGACCCCCCCCCCACACACACAGCAATAGAAGAATAGACAATAACAATCCATATTTTCGATGGTCTTAGGCGACCCCTGGCAAATCGTCAATCGACCCCCAAGGGGGTCGCGACCCACAGGTTGAGAACCCCTGCTTTATGGTGATTTGAGTGGTTGCTTGAAAGACAGTTGTTTTAAGAGCGAGTACTAGATACCTTTTTTTTTTACGATGACTATTTCACGCTCACGATATAGTAGTGTAATTCTCCGCCCGGATCTCCGGCCGGATCTCCGTGGACGTGAGCGACGTCACGACTCCGGCAGATGTGATGCTAATAAAATATCTCTCAAGACCTACTCATCATCTTCACTCCATGATCAGCTGTCACTGTCCTCCAGGGGCGCATCCACTCACAATAGATGCATTGAGCATGAACTGAGGAAGGACTTACTTGCTTTTAAAAATAATATTTATTTTTTTTTACAAATTCTGTGTTCCACATTTTCATCATTGAAACACACACCCACACACAAACCATTATAAACACATACAAACTTACACACAACATACTACAAATTCACTTTTCTGTTTGGAATAGTACACTTTTGTCTGTGTGGATTACGTGTAAGCATAGATATTAAGTACATATTCCGGCTACTTTAACAAGTTTTCTTTAAATACATAATTATAATTCTATTGAAATAAAAATAAAAAATGGATGGTCGCGACAGCCCAACAACACCACCAACAACAAACAGCAACACGTATTCATATTAATAAACCAGCCACATGACGGAGCACCAGCTAATAGATTGACCTGGTTGAGCACACATAATTAGACGGGGGACCGGTCCACGGCGTGAGCGGTGTCGATTGATCACTGACCTAATCATCAGCGGACATCGAGGCAATGACTTTTGTGATGTCGGTCGTGTCTCACCGCGAGTGTTAGCAGGATAGGGTTTCAGTGTGTACACCCTCCCCCCCCCTCCCTCCCCTCGTTGTGTAATATCTTACGCCTCTGATACCTGCAACATACAAACTATGGGAATCTTGACACCTGCTCCACCTCCCCCCCTCCCTTTTTCGCTCTTTTCTTTATTACTTTTTTTTTTCTATATAGTCTTGTCGTTGATTAACTCTCTCTCTCCTCCCCTCCTCGATCTACAACGAATTCCTCCCCCCCCCCTTTTTTTTTTTCGAATCCTTATTCTTTTGTTTCAGGTCTGTGTTTTGTCTAAGTTGACCCATGCGTGTGAACGTTGACTGGTGTCTCTGCCATCATTGGGGGGGGGGGGGGGTTGATCTGGTGTGGGAGCTTTTAGTTGGGGGTGGTTGAGGTAAAAGAAAAGTGTGTGTGTGTCGGGGGGATATATTTTTTGTCTCCGAGTTGACTTTTTATGTTTGCATTATATGACAACAGTATCACGTGACTCTGCAGTGGTCGTAAAGTCGAAATATCTAACCATCAGAGGTGGCTCTTTGTTCTTGGTTGGGGGGTGGGGACACGTGAGACATCTTCTTGCTTATCACGCACTCTCGCACAGGTACATGAGGCAGCGAGATTATTAGTTGAAGAATGCCAGAAGTGGACACATGAACAACTCGTTTCTATATAATTTTGACTTCAACAGAAAGTCTAATAATGTTTAAGAGTTCATCAATTAAAATTGGATTTAAAAAAAAAAAAATTTTGGTGATATTTTCATTAGGTATTGCATCATATAGAAATTAACGACTATAATGAAATTTGTACTGAGTATTGCATAATATAGAAATTAACGACTATAATGAAATTTGTACTGAGTATTGCATCATATAGAAATTAACGACTATAATGAAATTGGTACTGAGTATTGCATCATATAGAAATTAACGACTGTAATGAAATTTGTACTGAGTATTGCATCATATAGAAATTAACGACTGTAATGAAATTTGTACTGAGTATTGCATCATATAGAAATTAACGACTTAATGAAATTTGTACTGAGTATTGCATCATATAGAAATTAACGACTATAATGAAATTTGTACTGAGTATTGCATCATATAGAAATTAACGACTGTAATGAAATTTGTACTGAGTATTGCATCATATAGAAATTAACGACTGTAATGAAATTTGTACTGAGTATTGCATCATATAGAAATTAACGACTGTAATGAAATTTGTACTGAGTATTGCATCATATAGAAATTAACGACTGTAATGAAATTTGTACTGAGTATTGCATCATATAGAAATATTAACGACTATAATGAAATTTGTATTAAGTATTGCATCATACAGAAATTAACGCCTCACCTCTTGTGACTTTATCGCAGAAACTAGCAAAGATAAGTGGTGGCTGCTTTGCGAGGATTTATAATTTGTAAGTAATTGATGAACCCCTCTTTTACCCTCCCAATCATAGGATCTTTTTTCTTTAAAAAAAAATTTGCATTAGTACTCTTCCGCCCCGCATGTCTGGCCCCCCACGGGACGCCACCACTTGCTCGTCTCACAGATATTATATTTCCGTGGTGTCGTGAAGCATGCAGAAATCCACCTCAGGGATTAGCCGCCATCGGCGTGACTTCATTTCTAATACGTAGCATGGCTCCCTCCTTTTTTTTTATGTCCGTACCTTTAAACCTACTGCTATTAGCTTTTGTCAGGGGAGGAAAGGGGGGGGGAGTATTGGTGCGTGAGGTGCGTGCGAGCTCACTTTGCCACCTGCGTCGTTCCCTCACACCTCCAGAAACTGTTGTTTGATCAGAGGGTTTGAGATTATGTCTTATGTAGGCTGTTGGAAACAAACAGGTATGATCTGCCACTTGCGAACCCCTGCAAATGAAAGGCCTAATTGGCCTGCTCTTCGTAAGATGCAAACTGTGAACTTAGACCAGTGGGTCTCCCAAGTGCTACTAGAGCATGGAATGGGTTGCCTGAGTCAGACAGGAAAACCAATGACTTGGCAGAATTTAGGCCATTGATCAACCTTGTGAAATTATTCATAGTCGATTTTGATAATTAACGAATCAATCAAAAATGTAATAGTTTTTTTTTTTTGGTAATTAATCAATTTTGTTTTTCACAGAAAAAAGGAGTTAAACTTTGCAGTATTGAGGATATGTTTGATATTTTGTACAGTTATTCCCCTTTAATAAGCTTTGTTTTTAGTAACGTATTGTGTATATTTTACTTGTATATAACTGTATATATATATAAGCAATGAGGATTATGAAAGTCCAAACGCTTAAAGTATTTTGTTTACATATAACAATGAGGCAGGGAGAGGTGACCAGGTACAGGAAGCAAGACGAGGATCTGGGTTTTAATGCCCATTGGCTTGGGAGATAGAGCCCTGGTGTTAACGGTCGTCTCACTGTGAGATAGAGACCTATCAACGGACTTAAATCAGGACCTTGGTAACCGGTGGGGTCGTCGCAGGTTGCTATGAGGTCATGAGAGAGGTGAAGCCCTCTCTGATATCCCTGGCGGGATAGTCTCCCATTGTGAAACGATAGCGCTGTACCAGTTGTCTCACCTTTAAGTGCAGATAACTCTCTGGCTGTTGGAACATGTGTGTGTGTGTGCGTCAGTGGTAGTGTCCACTGCGCACCGAATCTCTCTCCCCCCCCCCTCGCCTGCAGATTGTGTGTGTGTGTGTCTGTCCCGAATGACACAATGGTCACTGAAGACTACCCGCTCCAGTGGTCATCTCGTGATAATGACCGGTGATACATCATCATACTACAGGGGGCGATCACACGACCCCTGTCAATGCCCAACGCCTCTTCCCCCTCCCCTCTTCGGCGTTTCCTTTCTCGCTTTCCATGACCTTATCAAGAGGTTAGAGTTGGGGTCATTTCAGTATCACACAATAACAGGTCTTAACGTCTTAAGATTCTATTGAAATAGTAGATATAGGTCTAAGACCTTCAGAAAATTAATACTAGACACACTTTGCTCTTAAATGTCTTACAATGCGTATTAAATCTATCACAGTATTTACATATATGGGGGTGTGATGTCTAAGTGGTAAAGCGCTTGTCTTCCGGACCGAGAGGTCGCCGGTTCGAATCTCAACGAATACTTGGATTTGAATTTTTGGGGATTTTTATGAGGCCCCAGAGTTAACCCAACTATAACGGGTACCTGACTTTAGTTGGGCCGTTGTGCTGGTCACATGACTCCCTCTTTAATATTCTGACATAGAAAATAGAATGACCTTTACATCATCTACCCTATAGAGCGTAAGGTCATAAGACTGATACGTTTCTCGACTTCAATTGGTCACTTTAAGAACTAGATGTACCATCATCCATTGCGTACTAGAAAATGTTTTACATTGCTTAAAGACAGGCATACATTATAAGATGGTATTGTGTAGATGGTGGATGAGGATGGCGTGTTATCCTATTATAAGATGGTATTTTGTAGATGGTGGATGAGGATGGCGTGTTATCCTATTATAAGATGGTATTGTGTAGATGGTGGATGAGGTTGGCGTGTTATCCTATTATAAGATGGTATTGTGTAGATGGTGGATGAGGATGGCGTGTTATCCTATTGTAAGATGGTATTGTGTAGATGGTGGATGAGGATGGCGTGTTATCCTATTATAAGATGGTATTGTGTAGATGGTGGATGAGGATGGCGTGTTATCCTATTATAAGATGGTATTGTGTAGATGGTGGATGAGGATGGCGTGTTATCCTATTATAAGATGGTATTGTGTAGCTGTTGGATGAGGATGGCGTGCTACCCTGCTAATGGGTTCGTCTTTGAACTTCTCAAGAGATTAACGAACGAGTGAAACTAAAGAGGGAGAGTGGGAGACAGAGAGATAGAGAGAGTGAAAGTTAGTGAGGGAGAGAGAGAGACAAATAAAGAAAGGAAGAGAGTGTTATGATCCTTTCAGTTATTTCTACAGTTGCCACCTTCCCATTGTCATTATATTTGTTTTCTTATCTCTCTGTGTCAACAGCGTTATTTAACATGCAGGGTGCTAAAAAGGAGGGGGGAGGCGGGGGAGAATGTTATGGAAAGAGACAGAGGGCGCTGACATCACCCTAGTAGAGATAGCGATTGGGCTGCCAACTAAGCACCCTACCCTCCATTTTGTTTCCTCTCGGACTCTTTCCCGCCTTACAGCCAATCTAGCAGACTTCAGCCAATCTAGCAGACTTCAGCCAATCTAGCAGACTTCAGCCAATCTAGCAGACTTAAGCCAATCTAGCAGACTTCAGCCAATCTAGCAGACTTCAGCCAATCTAGCAGACTTCAGCCAATCTAGCAGACTTCAGCCAATCTAGCAGACTTCAGCCAATCTAGCAAATTTCAGCCAATCTAGCAAATTTCAGCCAATCTAGCAGACTTCAGCCAATCTAGCAGACTTCAGCCAATCTAACAGACTTCGGCCAATCTAGCAAGCCAATCTAGCAGACTTCAGCCAATCTAGCAGACTTAAGGCTATCTCCAGATCAAACGCTAGTGAAAACTGACTCTTACATTTCACAGTTATCAAAACTTTTCCTTTTCACTTGTTGTTATCTCTTTTTTCTTTTTTTAAATCAAGTCTTGTAGAAAAGCACAAAGTAATCCATTGCGATTTATTTCATTGCCCTCCCACCAAACGCATTATATTTTAAAATTATTTCAATAGTAATCGTTCAATATATTTAAAAAGTAAAATTGCGTGCGTGCGTGTGTGTGTGGAAAGTGGGGAGGAGATATGAGATTGTTTGTAAAGGGAGGGTATTTCGATTTAATAGCATATGTAGGATTATCTTTCCCTGTCGTCAAGTGGCTTGTTACTGCCACTTGGTCGTTTCCTCAATAAAAAGTTATCTTCCCCTGCATTTAAAAAAAGAAAATCACCGTAACCAGATGTCTTCGCTTAGAATCTGTACTCGACTGCAGTCTACCGCAATACTGCAGTCTTGTTGTTCTTTTTTTTTAAATAAAAAAGCTTATCGCATATTATTAGAAAGCCATAATTTAGCTTCGCGTCTGACCTAGCTCAATACAACAACAACATCACTTGCCAAACCAAGGTAGTGACCAAATGTTTGCCTCGTAAATGATAATTCTTTTTAAAAATGCAAATTCCACTTCACTCTGCATTGTTGTCGCTCTGAGAGAGTTATTTCATTTTTAAAATGCAATTTTTAACGACCTTTTTTAAGTTTTATAAATTATTAATAGTTATTGGTTGTGTACTCTTACGACGCGAAATTACAATCGCACATAAGGCCACAATAGGCATATTGTTGCTAACACAGAACAAAGGATTGGGCTTTATGGAGATATAGTATTGTAGTCATAAAGTCATATCGAAATGAGGAACTATCTAATAGGTGAGCACAAGGGCGTATGGATCATGGATGCAAAGATGCGCAGGTATAGGCCCACTGACCCATGGATGCATGGTCATGATCCTTGGTTGTTTTGACAAATTATTGTAAAAGACAAATGAAGTGACATTTTTGTATCTTCTAAATCAAAATACATATGGACCCTTTACAGCCCCTACACCCAAACCATATAACGACACTATATTTATTTATTAAACTTTTTTTTTTAAAGTTGATTATTTCACTTGCATGCCCTCTCACGATCATTTTAAATTTAAATTTTTATTGCTTAAGTCAAGATTTTGGCTTCGGTGAATTTAAAGAGGATATCAAGATGGCGGATGCATAGCAAACATTGACTGTCTATATATCTCTCAGTTATACAGGAAATCTTCAGAAGACAAGTCCCACAACTCGTGTTTACATTTGTAATAGGTTACGGTTTAAGACCAAAACATAGACACCAATTCTATCGCGCCTTTTATATACCAAACATTTACAGCAGATACACCAGCATTCCAAATTTTAGTAAAACAGTTTGGGTATTTAATCCTTTATTAGTCTTTCAAATCCTAAAAGTACGTTATACCACACCCTATAGGTGGTAAAATAAAAGCAAAGAAAACCTCAAACACATAAGTCTACAAAAACACATATACAATGTTAAATCAATGTTACCTAACAGTAAATCGGACTAAAGTTTAATTTTTTTTTCTCGAGACATTGATAAGTCCAAAATAAATGGGGCTGGTCCAAAGGAAAGTCTTGAATTCGAAGTAAATATTGTCCTTTCAATTTCTCACTCTGCCTAAGAAAAAATGTGTTAAGATAAAGCTTTAGTTAGCAAGCTTCTCTGTTCCCGGAGCTGCTAGAGATCCATCACGCCTCGACATCCGTCACTTTTTTTTTTAACCCCTCAAGTGTGCCAAAGGTATGATAGATGTCAGCTCTGGACGAGCCTCTGGGATCTATTAAAATAACTTGGTTACCCAGGCGTGGCGGTGATACCTAGCTATCTACGCCATTGTCAGACAAGACAATGGGCCCGGACAAAAAACAAAGTTCCCGACAATAGTTCCTGACTAGAGACGTGACTTGTTCAAGACGTGGACGAGAACTTCGCAATGACTGACAAGAGAAAGTGAAAGAGAAATGTAGAAGGGAAGAGGGCGAGGCTTTTATCTGGCCACTTTGGGAAATGTCTTTATTTAAACTGCGTGCTAAATCAAACACTATCACCCCTGATTTTACACGCATTAAAAAGCAGTTAGACAGAGAAAATGAGGCGATAACATGACAAATGGCATTGTCCTAGTGGTGTCATACAGCGTGCGCATTGCTCGAGTTGAAATGCTGGGGGAGTTGACAGTTCGATGTGTGGAGTATGATGTTAAATAAAGATCGGGGGGGGGGGGGAGACAAGGGAGGAGTAGATAGAGACGAAAGATAAAGAGCAGAGTTCGACGGTTCAAAGCCATCAAGAAACTTTGGGCTCGACAGTACGGTCTGAATTCCAAGCTGCGTTATAGGAAAATATAAAACTGCCTTAAAGACAATGTCAATTATCCTAAAGTGAGTACCTATTATCTTAGATGAAGAGTCAATATTCTTAGACTGAGTGCCTTCTGTACCTGCTTAAAACTCTTCAAAAAAAATAATAATCTTAGTGTTGAATTGTAAACGTACCATGTGATTGTCACACATTATTTCATCGCATGTGCCTGTGGTCTCATCTGGGGCCACCAACCAGCTTCCTCCAGGCGTCTCGGTTCTGGGCGTGTCTCTGCGACTGTCCCCACGTCTTGCCCATCCACATGACACCTGCTTCCAAATCTCGGTGCTGTGTATTTCCTTGAGAGGGGTTGGTGGTGTTCATGTGAGGGACTGTCGTGTGATGCAGGCGTGCGAAGGGTGTGGCCCATCCATCGCTTGAGCCTCTGAAGGATATCTTCTTCAATGGGCTGCTTCTTTGTCCATTGCCACAGTTCCTCTTTGGAGATCCTGTCTGGACACCGGATCATAAGAATCTTCCTGGAGGCAGGTGTGGATGAATACCTGGAATACTTTCACGGTGGTGACGGTGATTCTCCAGGTCTTTGCTTAAGAAACAAGCATTGGCATCTCAAAGGACTTCACGTTTTTCTCTGGGGAAGTTCACATTGTTTATAAGACATGCTTGAATTTATCATTCCTTCTTAGACTTGATGCCTTTCGGCGCATATCGGTAGGTTGTCTCCAACAGAGATGGCTCCTCGATAATATCCGAATAATTAATACTTTTTCCAAGGAGATGATACTGCTTCACTTTAGCTTCTCTGTGTCTGGTGTTCAGTTTATTTCATTAGTTTCATGTCTTGTCTTCCTCCCCCCCTCCTCTCTGTCCCACCCAACTCGCAAGCGTCACGCTTTTTTTTTCTCTCTCTCTCTCTTCCCTTGTCTGTCATTGAAGTAGAAAGATCATTTCCTGTCTCCATAAGTCACAACTGATTGTCCCGCCAGTAAATCAAGCCAGGCAGATAAGGTTTATTGGATGCCGTCTGAAATGAAGATTTATTGCCGAGAACAATATGTATATCCCAACATGTATCTAGAGAACAGGTCATTCAAGGCCCCCCCTTTTTTTTTTATTCCTCTATTGTTTAATGATCCTATCTTTGTGTCTTATAGACTTTGCGTGTTGCTAATAGGGTATAGAGGTAATAGGCATGACAGTAAATGCTATCTCTTTTGTCTAGGGTAACGACAATACTGAACTAAGCTTGTAATCTTCGGCAATAAAGTCTTGTTTCGTGTTACAAGTCAAGGAAATGTAGAGAGTTTTAATGGATACCCTCACAATGCAACATAATACAAAATATTTATAAAAGCAATGTTCAAAAGACATTTTCATAACAGAATCATTTTGAAGACAAGACAAAATAAAGAATTTTAAAGAAGCTAAAATGTATCTTCAATGTTGGTAACTTTTAAAAAAATGCACAGTTATTGCACTAGATATATCGTGAGCAACAATAAAATATGTCATATAACTTTATATAACTTTTAAAATATATCAGTTGATTTTGCTACTTAAGCATATAAAAACTAAATATTTGACTGGTCATTACAATAGATATCATTATAAACAGGATTAGCTATTAATATGTTTAGATGTACAAGAGACATGGGGTATATTGCCTTAAGTCCAACTCATCTTAATGAAGCCAAGCAAACGTAGGCCTTAAGATGCTTCTATTGTTTCATTCATTAGTAACGACCTGGCGTCAGAGAGTAGTACAAATACCAGACAGCGGAATAAATCAACACGGCACCGTGCCATCATCGCTGCGCAAAATCATGCGCATTAAACAGGAAGTAGCCAAGAACGGTCTGAGATGCTTGCCTCCCCCTTAAAAAAAATAACTTCCTTGCTCTTATACGGGTAGAAAAAAGGGGGGGGGGAAGGACGATGGATCCTTTGATTGCGACTCACCTAAGATGAGCAGTATCTAGCCTGTTGTTTTCCCTAGAAATGATTTTTGTGGAAAGAGAGAATCGGATTTTTTAAATGTTTTTTTTTTTTTTTTTGAAGCAACTAAAAATACGCAATCGAGAAATTCGTGAAAGTTAAACCAGTAGGTTACAGCCTTTAACGACCATCTAAATATAGTACACATGTTTTAGTGGTACAAACACCCAATGACATTGTCATTGTCACCCAATGACATTGTCACGCCAGATGTCGGTTTCATTATGTGGGCTGATGTTTCAAGGGGTTTGATAGCACCGCTTTAAAGGCCGGATATGTCCCGCGTTCCGTAGTTCGGGGATCACTGGGCAAGACTAATTGAAATTTACTTGAAACTTAAGCGTTAATTAAAAAAAAAAACATGACATGTTTTGCCCCTTTCCTGCAACCAAAAAACGGCTTTAAGTACTTTCTTCACCAGTAGTTTTAACCCACACCCAAGACCCTTGTAATCACCAAATGCTCCCGAACACTACTAACCTGATATGTGTCCCTATTACCCCTATTTTGGATCCCTTAAAGACAGCTTTGAATACCTGCATTGATCCCTTGGGTGTTACCGACTTTTAGTCTATTCCAGTTTATCAGACGACAGGGGCACGTCATTTCCTGTAATATCCACCCAAACGTAATCGCGTAATCTCAACGAGATTTCCAATGGTAGAAAAAAACAAGGAGTTTTTCTGTGTCTTTCTCCTAAATTTCGACATTTATATATATATTGCTGCAACAGTATTGCGAAAATCGACTTGCTATGTCCGAAATAATTATTTTAACAAAAGTCTACTCAAACGAAAGGTACAAGATGTTGATGGCAGGGTATGCTCAACGACATCCTGGAAATAACTCTTCACTCATAAATCTGGTCTCAAAGTGACCTCAAAGCTATCATCCTTCACCTATCCTTTAGTCTGTTGGACCGTTGGGGCACCACACAAGATTTGTCGACGGTCTCTTTCCCCCAATCCTCTCTGTCTTTTGCCTTGGATAGAACCTCTTTCAATGGCAGGCCCGTTCTTTGATGTTGACTTCCCATCGCTTTTTTTTTGTCTGCCTCTTCTTCTTTTTCCTGGTACTGTTCTTTGAAAGAAAGTCTTCGCCAGCCCAGAGGACTTTGTGATATGGCAATAGAGTTTTAATTAGCGTTACTTTACAATAGTTATCAGATCATCGTGAGGTCCAAAGCTATCATAGCTTTAGTTTATCAGTTGGATGAGCTATGAACCATCCAACTATCTTAGTTTCAACTCAATAAAAAGCGTCTCCGGATGAACAGTGAAGAATCTATTTATCTCTTGTAGAGCCTTTATAGAACTAGAACATTGAAAGTAGAACCTTTATATCTATCTAGAAATATTCCGCTCTTTTCCTGAGTTTTGATTTACATAATTTATTTTTTTTGAAGATTTATTTCGGTATGCTTGTTAATACCTTTGTTTACGATTGAATTTCTCGGCTGTCTGTGTCATTTCTAGCATGGGCATTTTTTTTTCTAATCGAGAAGTTTTGTACGTAGTGTGACCAAAAAAAAAATCTTTTTTTTCTTCCAATATCGGGACGATACGGAGTCATTTATCAAACTCTTCCCCACGTATATCTCTTTCAAATGTCAATACTACCCTAAGGGCAGGGAAAAAGGTGGAGGGGGGCATGCAATAAAAAACATGGAATCAAAAGTTTAATGAAGACGAAATTCAATGGGATAGATCCAATTTCTTAGAGGGCTGTGGTCCCTTTGCACTTATCTGTGTCCGCGTGTGTGTCTGTGTGTTTGTCTTTCTTTCAGAGGTAGAATCAGGACTCACAAGGACTATCATTCTTATCAGCTAACAGAGTATCCACCCCACCTCCCACCCCTTTTTATGGGACTTTGGAGAGTTTGGCGGGTGCAGGGATGAGAGAGAGAGAACGGCCGGGGGGTGGGGGGGGGGAGCAATAAGACGCGTAAGAAGAAAACAAAATGGCTGCGTGATTCGGTTGGTCTGTCGCCAAACAATGTTCACCCTAAAACCTCCGTGCGCGTCTCTATCTCTCGACTTTCTCTGTGTCAACACCAGGACTAGTGAAGAATATGAGTTTGCCGAGCTCTCGAAGACAATCTTGCGGCCCATCAACGCCCCCCCCCCCCCTTTTTTCTCCCCTTCTTTTAAAACTATTTAAACTCCCTCCCCCCTTTCTTTTATTGGTGGGGGGTTGCTGATCACCTCCATCGCGGACACCTTTCCCACCCTTCACACACGCCTCTGAAAGACACCCCCCCCCCTTTTCCGTATGTATCTTCAAATGTTCCCCCCCCCCCAACTACTGTCAAGCCCCCCCCCCTCCAACCTAAGAAGACAGACATAGGGTTGGGGGGGGGGATAGATTGATCATAGCATGGATTTTTATCAGAGCCGCGACTAGAACACACCTGAGTGACAGGAAGAGGAAAAACAATACCATGTTTTCATTTCTGTTATTGTCAGAGGGAATCCATTTCTCATTGTATCTCCCGATGTCTCTGGAACATTCTCTCTAGGTAGCGGACAACACGCAAATTTGTTTACACATTTACGTATACACCTTTCATTGTGTTCCTAGTGCGTAGATGAGACCTTCTGTTCGTACGTAAAGGTAAGAGCCATAACTGTGCTCGGGAAGGCATACACATTATGTCAGATTTTTTATACCATTCGTTATGAAGTATGAACTTAACGAAGTCTTATTGCTATAAGAACAGATGAATTTTTTGTTTCTTAATACATGTGGCAGAACAATCGAATACTGGCTATGTTAATTGGGTATTTAGATCGCGTCTATTTCCTATATTATGTGTTCTCATACCCCTATATAATAACATTTAATTGAACTAATACTGTTTATGATGTTGTTATTACGAGGTATACTGTAGAGGTGAAGCTATTACTAGTCTTCGTAATTATCTAAGTCCACGGATGTCAACCTGGTCGTATGTTAGGCTACTCAGACTGTCGTAACAATGGTCCCGAGTTTAAACCCCCGACCACAGTGCCATCCCCTGCTGGGGATGCTTGGAATAGATCACAATGACCTTCATTACCAAAAAAAAAAAAAAGTCCAAAAACTTATTAAACAAACGATAACGTTACTTTCAAACTGTTTCATATCATTCTCATACTGTACATTGTTTTCTATAAAAGTGTTACGCGTATCACTAGCGCGTTGCATAACGTTTTTTTTGTTTCATATAGGCCTTTTTTCTTTTCAGGTGATCAAACCTATCCGTGTCCGAATTGCGGCGAAGTGTTCCGCTCCAAGGTCGCCGTGAGGCGCCATCAGACATACTCCTGTTCCAGCGCCCTATCGCCCTACAGCAGTCTGAAAGAGCAGATGGGTTTGGCGCAGCACGGCCTCGTGGGAGGAAACGGCCTCACCAACATCTTGGCCAGCCACGAAGCGGCCGGCAACAACAACAACATCAGTACCGGATGTGACAGCGATGACAATAGAAGGTACAATTATACTTTGATTCACGTTGTCTTTAACTCAATTTCGGTTGTTGATCTGTCTTATTATTTACCCTCAAATAAAGCAGAGTCTTACGTTTCACTAAACATGTTTAAAAATAAAGAATTCTGGGATTCCAACTTTAAAACTCTGTTGTGTAGTCAACGGGCTTCTACATAATTCTCTACACATCTATGTATGCTTTAAGTTCTATCCATAATGTGTGAACTGTGACAAAATATGTAGGTCACTGATGGGCCTGTATACAATGTAAAACACTTACCTGTTTCCTAATCTTTCGGACTTGAAAGCTATGTTTCATCCATAGGCATAGAAACATATAGACTGGTACGCAGGCATTGGTTTCATATGACGAAAGACAAATTTGTATGTGTATAAAAATTACGATCTTTGAAAATAAAATTTAGCACTCAATAGAGATCCATTTTTGTTGATGGTTTGCCTGTTTTCTGGCCGACGTCTCGTCTCTTCATATTGAGGTTTTAGGGAAATTTTTATTTTTCGTCAGAAAGTCCAATAAGGTAAACTTAAAGTAAAAAAAAAAAAAAAAGGCCAATAATTGCTGTTATAAAAGGAACAATTATATCTATAATTTTACAAAAAAAAATGTATTTGTAATTCCTGAAATAATACAGATATAGGCTATGGCTATTTTTATATTGTATCTAATTGCTGTATAATACAACACTATGTATCAGCCACAACTTTGCGCTTGACAAAATCTATAAGTTGGTCCAGTCTCCTATCTATTTATATATCGCAAGGGAAGATTACTCTCATATTTTTATGCGTCCCACTCCTTTCCCAATATTCAAGTTGGTCTTTTTTTTTTCAGGAGAAATAATTTAATGCCGTGACGTTTAAAAATGGCGCGAAATTCGTTACGTAATGAAGTTGAAATTAAACGACAATTTATGAGAAGAGGAAAATTTATATCCGATTGAACACTCGTTGTCAGTCTCGCGTCTTTAGATATTAACATTTTGGTTTGCAGCTTTAGTGAAGAGGCCAATGTAAAGTTTTAGATCTCCTTGTCTGTACAAGAGACAGTTCTCAAAGGTCCAAGGGAAGATTTCAAATTGACCTCATAAAATGTCTTCTCCCTTTACCTGTAGGCCAGGGTTTTATTATCGGGCATAAACTGACACATCAGCAGACACTCAATAAACGTCGGGACTCACAAGTTCATTTTAGTCCAAAGAGGCCCAAGAAGGTTCTTTCCCTTTGAATGAGGAAACATTTCTAGAATAGATACATTGTATCATAGCTAGCCCTAAATAGGTCGTTAGAATCATGCAAGATAGTTGTGTATATTCTAAGAGAAGTGGATTCGTGTTCAAGATATTTTTTTTTTCCATACAGCACATTTTGTTAAAACAGCAAGGGTGAAAGTGTCTCGGAGGCTTTATAAAACTATGATAACTAATAATGACATGAGTTATTGGGCGTGATATCTGAGTGGTATCGAGAGGTATTGAGTTCCAAAACCCAGTGAAAATGTGTACATTCTTATTTTCTGGTTTTCAGAACGTCGCTAAATGTACACAACTCTAAATGGGCAGCTGACATGCTTAGGGGAAGTAAAGGCGGTTCTGCGTTGTGCTGGCCACATGACGCCATTGTTAGCCGTCGGCTAGATGAGTTTCACATCATCTGCCCCCCCCCACCTCCCTCCCCCACCCATCCGAAAATCGTAACGTCTAAGCAGTGTACCTTGTACATTTTGAAGTCACGCGTGAAAGCTCTTATTGGATTTATGATGAGCTGTCACTAAGTCAGAGCATTGTGGGAAATATGTTTGTGTAATAAGCATCGTTTTGGTGTACAATTACAAAAATTATTATTATATATATATATATATATATAAACTTTTGCGAGCGTTAATAAAGAATAAAGTTGTAGACATTGTGTTGGCAGAGTGTAGGACCACTCTACACAGTTACTAAAAGATTGCCCCAAAGATTCTTGTATCATTGAATACTCAGTTAATGGTTTGTATATTTCGACTCAGTCGATAGACTTGGAATGAGACTTGGTGTCCACCCAATAGTTTTCTCCTGTGTGTGTGTAATTGTGTAATGTGTGTGTGTTCGTATTTTTTGCAACGTTATGAGGAAGAGCAAAAAAAAAAAAAAAAAGATACTTAAAATGGTGGGGTGGGCGGGTGGGCTATAAAAGAGGCTATTGCCAGTTTGAGAATGTTTTGAGATCACCTTGCTGCTGAACTGACAAGGTCAACTAAGTGCGATAAATTCTACTCCCCCCCCTGCCCTTCTCACGCTTAACTCTTCCCCCCCCCTTTTTAGCAATCAACTCGTCCCCCCTGTCCCTCCTCCCCCCCCCCCTTCTTCAGTTTGTGCCAGCCTTATCCAACTCTAGCCTCAAACTGACACAATAATGAAATCTTGAACTAATCCAGCTTTCGTTAATACCTCACACACTTGCACCCAGGACTACAGCGACCTCCTCCATTTCCCCCCTCCCCCCCACCCAACCCTAATGCTCCACTATGTTTCTGTGTCATCAAGCCCCGTCATTAGGGCTTTTAGGGCGGATGTGACATGAAGATACGTTTCTTAATGAAACTAAAGCCCCGCAAAGAAGGCAATACATTTAACTGGGGGCTTTCGACGCCTACACTGGGTTATAAAAAGGATGATATGATAAATTAATTATGGCGCCAGGGTGCCTAAATGGACTTGAGTTCTAATGGACCTTATTCTCCAATAGTAAACAAACATTTAGCCACGTGATTCTCTATCTCTTCTATATAAATTACGATTTTTTTAATACACATTGGCTATCACGTGACAGTTTTTTTTTTCGTTGTTTTATCAATATTACCACTTGACTAATTGTTGTTTGTTTACGATTGGTGAATTAGGTCCATGGTACATTCTATGTGGCATTTGAAAGAGAGGATGTAGTTTATCTTATATATATAGCATTGTAGTATTAAAGCTGGTTAAAATGTTTTTGCATCGAAAGATTCAAGTACAAAACATTTCCTGTTCATTTTACTATTTTTTTTTTTGAGTGGAAATGTCAATCTGTGTGGGGTTATTCAGAAAATGGGTTATTCATAATACGTTGATAGAGTAGAGCGAGGCTCACGACAGCTACGTAGCAACAATTTATGATCTACTTGGATTTATAATACCTGACCAATATTTCAACAATATAAGCTTCTAAGTGGTCATAAAAAATGCATATCATAATCAGATTGAAGTGTTTCTCTTTCATAACCGCACAGGAAGCAGATTTTCGTATGCAATTTGTCAAAACCAAAAAAACTGTTTCTTTAAACTTGTTATTTATTTGCAAAGTTTGTGTCCCTCTATGTACTAATCCTGCACTCTTTGGTTAGTGTACGTTTGTTGTGACAAGTCATGTTTCAGTAACGAGGAAAAGTTCAAAGACCTTTCTTATTTATTATGTTAGATGTAAAATGCCCCCCTACCAATTTAAAGAAAAAGTAGATATGATATGAAACTAAATGACCTTAAAAAATGATAGCCATATTAATCCATACCACGTGACTAGTTTATTACATGAAATGAAAACGATCTTCAAAGATAAAAAAAAAGTGATCAGTTTAATTGTAATCAAATGAAACGGGTAGATCCAATTACTTCACTATTTATTTGTCCCAAACAGTGCCATGTTCACCGTGTAACGAAATGAGATTTAACTCGTAGTGGAGAGCTAAGCATGGCCACTGATAAGATAAAGTTATATCCCAATAGCCGGGAGCTCTTGGAGAGTCGTCTTTGCGACTTCCTCTTGTTCGGGGTCATACGGTAGTTTGATAAAAGAGATAAATCATTGGAGAGTTTCTTTGCATATCAATGGAAGTTATCGATTTCTCTCCCCCGCACGCCTTGCCTCTCTTTTGTAGTCAATCTATCTCTTTATGCGTAATCACCCCCCCCCCCTCCCTGCCCGGTGAAATAAATCAAATAATCCCATATTGAGAGCTCGACCATCGAGGACTTGAAGTAGTGATCCACAGACACTTGATTTAGTACTTTGAGAGCATACTGATTACCACTGACACGACGCCAGCCCGTCATGTACCACGAAGTAGGACAATACAAAGGTGCAGGAAGAGTGATAAGGGAACAAGAAAATGAATCATTGCTGATTCTGAAACAACTTACAGTCCAGTCAGATGTTTATATTAAACTCTGCAGCCTGGCAGGTCTTTCCCTTGATTCAGCTCAATGTACCACAGCTGTCTTATAAAGTACAGCCAAACAATTAAAAGCAAGAGCATACATTGTACTCATGTTCTAAATGATATTCTCTACCATTTCACAAGCGATTAGTTTTTCAAAAAAAAAGTCTTTTCCCACGTTTATTTATATGTGTATTCTTTTCTCTTCCAAAGTGACAACTCTGATTCCTATCAGGAACCGGTGGAGACCGGAAATGGTGGCGAGTTCAAATGTGACGAATGCCCAAAATCCTTCCAATGGAAAGCAAATTTACAAAGACACCAGGTACTTATTCCAACTATTTATTTAAAGTATTCATTTTATGACAAGCTTATTTAAAATATTGAAGTTTAGCGATAAAAAAAAAGATTCTTATTTTTCAAAATTCATAGTATATAAATGTAAAATAGGATGTTTTAATGTTGTTTTGACAGCTTACACACGACGCCGACAGAAAATTTCCTTGTGAGAACTGCGACAAGGTCTTCACAGATCCCAGCAATCTCCAGCGTCACATACGCTCCCAGCACGTCGGAGCGCGGAGTCACGCCTGCTCTGAATGTGGCAAGACTTTCGCCACGTCCAGCGGACTGAAGCAACACCAGCACATCCACAGTAGCATTAAACCTTTTCAGTGCGAAGTAAGTGCAACAGTTTGACTCAAATAGTAGAGATATATTATGATGGACGGCTAAAATAAAAGCAAAAAAAAAAAAAAATTATAGCTCCTATATAGCGCTACTTTCATGCTTGTATCATGCTCAGAGCGCTATGGCCCAATCTCATTTGTGGACCAGTGTGGGAGAGCGAGAGGGAATCAGGGAGAAGGTTTTCCGTGCTGCCTTTAGGCGCTCAGTAAAACAAAACTCTGCTCGAGTCGGGTGTCAGACCTCGAGCCCACTTCATCGGTAGCCTAGCAAAAGCCAAGTTCGTACCTAGCCTCTTGACCACACTTCAGGGGGGAATGTCATCCCCACTCCCCTAGGAAAGCAAAATAACCTAGCTTTATGTGTTTGCCTTCTTATTGATTTTCTTAATAATCTGATATTACAGTAGACTTAAGTTTAATAATTTTTCCTACTAAAGGAATACATTTTAAAACCAACATTCTAGCTCTACTGCTAAAGAAATAAATAGGAATACTCTTGAAAATGAACATATTCACTATGCACATAATGATCATTATTATTATTTTTTTTTCGACAGGTATGCTTGAAAGCTTACACCCAGTTCTCGAATCTCTGCAGACACAAGAGAATGCACGCAGACTGCAGACAGCAAATTAAATGCAAAGACTGTGGCCAGGCTTTCTCCACAGTAACCTCCCTCAGCAAGCACAAGCGATTTTGTGAAGGAGTCATGAGAAATGGAATGAGAGGCATATACCCTCCCGAGAAGCTCTCCCCTCTTTCAATGTCTCCCAACGGCCAGGCACCCCACCTGAACCCATCTCTCTTCCCTAGCATCTACGCCGCAGCCGCTGCCGTTGCGAGGCCACAGTTTCCCTTTTCACCGTATCACCCATTCGGAGCTTTCTCTGGCCTTCTTCCCCAGGCATTGCCCAGTATGTTGGGCAGTTCGGCAGTGTCCCCCTCCTCTGCCCTCAAGTTTGCTGCCAACTTGCAGCAACTGTCTCCCGAGAAGAGATTAAACCTGTCTCCGGAGCCAGGAAGCATTGATTTCAAAATCCAGCGATTCTCGACCAGCTTTGACAAAGCTCAGATGCCTCGACCTGATGCTCCCGAGTCAAAAGCTGATCACAGCCCGGAACAAAGCGATGAGAGTGAATTAGACATAAACAGTGTCTCAGACAACGAGTCCGAAAGACCCTTTGTGCGCAAAAGAAAATCCGAAGATTCCAGAAATTGCTCAAGGGAAGCGTCCCCCACTTCAGAAAGTAAAAAGAAACCTGTAACACCAGAGTCACCAGAGGAACTTCAGGAGAAAAAAGCACATAAAACGCCATGCATTGCTCCACCTGGTTTTACCCAGTTCAGACCTCAATCTCCAATAGTGTCTTCAAAAGTCCAAGCAACGTCCACTCCTATCAAACAGGAATCACCTTTTGATTTCTCCAACAGTCTGCCCAAGCAGAATGGGCCTGTCCAGCTTTCATCAGATATCCACTCTGACATAGAATCGACACCTGAGAAATCCCAGAAAGATGACGCCCCGCTTGACTTAAGTAAGAAGCCCGTAAAGCCTATACCCATCTTGCCCATCGATGCTCCTAGGAAAACACACATCTATGGAGATTTAACAATGTCTCCAATACCTGCACCAATTTCAGCATCATCACCAGCCACATCCGTAACTCCATGTATATCTTCGTCGTCCATTTCATTGACCATCCCATCCGTGTCCATCCCAGACTCTAAGAGCAGCATGTCCAGCATTTATAATTACCCATTTAATCCTTTGATGATGGAGTCTTTCCTCAGGATGAAAGAGGATTTTAAAATGAGACAGGAAGTAGCATCCAAATTCTCCAGTCCATTTGCACGATACCCAATGCCTGGACCTACCGCGTTCCCTGGCCTTCATTCCCAGTTCAGTATGATGCCACGACCGGACATTGACAAGGTTCTTTCTCCTATGATAAAAATGGAGAAATCCGCCGAGTACTCATCGCACCACCATCAGCAGCACGGGCACCACTATGGACCAGCAGCTCCTGGAAAATCCAAAGAACGTTACGCTTGCAAGTTCTGCGGCAAAGTTTTCCCGAGATCTGCAAATCTGACGCGGCATTTGCGCACCCACACTGGAGAGCAGCCGTACAAGTGTAAGTACTGCGAGAGGTCGTTCAGCATCTCCTCCAACCTTCAACGTCACGTCAGGAACATCCACAACAAGGAGAAGCCCTTCAAGTGCCAGCTTTGTGATCGTTGCTTCGGCCAACAGACCAACTTGGACAGGCACCTGAAGAAGCACGAACAAGAAGGTCCCCACCTTGCAGACTCACCATCTGCAGAGCTGGAGGAGTGCGGCTCTCCCTCTGTAGAGATGGAAGAGTGTGACTCCCCCTCGGCAGAGATGGAAGAGTGTGACTCCCCCTTGGCAGAACTGGAAGTGTGTGAGGAAAGTGCTCTCACCAGCACAGACTCAATTCCTACTGACTTAAACTCTGCAGCGTTGAGCGTCTAGTACGGGTCATACCTAAGACTTTATACTGACTTAGTATATAAACAAACGCAGTACAAGCAAAACATTCAATAAGTATGTAATAAAATCTAAGTAGGTAACGCAAAAAACTGATGATGTTTGGTTGACGGCTACAAAGAAAAGCCTCATCAGCGCTGAGTAATCGAATTCGTTCCTGTAGCTCAACATGGACCACGCGCTTGACTTACCTGCGAAGAGCTCGCCAGTGACAATTTGGAAGACAAAGCCAAAAGGTTGAACAACGGGAAATCTCCGATACCGAGAACGAGGAATTGTGAACGTTGCTATTTCTTTACGTTTTGCCTTACAAAGCCATAGTATCGTTCAGGCATGTCCTGAGTATCGATACTTCAAGTATCGATCCATTTTTTTCTTCTTATTTAAATGTGATTTTGTTGGACCAATTTAGAAGTTGACCTTGCTGTCAATGTCATAACTGTTTTTTTTTTGTCATTCCTCTTGCTACATCTGATTAAAAAAACTTTGTTTTAGAGCTTTATAGACAGGAAGTACGTCTATAAAACATTAGAAATATTGATGTATATATTTATATCACAACATTTATTCCTAGTCTATCTTGTAATTTATGTTGCAATGACATATTCATATGTTGATGACTATCAGGGTTCCTGTTGTTTCATGACAATCTCAAGTAACATTTTTATGAAGTCCAAGTAACAAGCAAGAAGTTGTTCGCTTTATTTTTCCAAATATCCACTATTCTATACATTTAATGTATCAATCCTTATAACACTAGCTGTCGAAAGCATTAACTAGTCAATGTAAAAATTTAAAGACGAAGAAAGTACTGTAAAACTAAGTTTTAAAAAAGACTGTAAAACCCTTATTTACCGTGTACTATGGATACTAAAGGGAGTCAACTGTCTCATATATGAAGAATAATCTTGAAAACATTTTCAGACTGGTCAATGTAAAACAGATTTTACCATTTTTTTCTCAGCAACAGCAATAAGAATGTGACTTCGTAAGTCAAAACAGTAGACTAATATTAATGCTTGAATGTTTAGTAATACATTATGCAATTGTAGAAAATATGCAAATTGACGCGACTATGTGCCATTGTCATGACACTGAAAAAACCCGGGTCAAAAAAGTTTGTTTCCCTTGAAGTTGTGGGTTGTACTCTGCACAATTCATTCCATTTTCCTGTCTTGGAAGATTTGCAAGATGTTTAAAACTTGAATTCCACATTTAGGTTTCTGAAGAGATCATTCAGATTTGAATATAGCCTTGGTTTTGTCTGAAGTCTGGTCTTGAAGACATGCCTTAGAGAATATTTGAATATTGAGCTCGTTGAAATCTGAATTCTATTGATTATCTCCCTTCCTTCCTTCCTTTGCTTATGTAGTGATAACTAGTTAAAGCGTCAATTAGTTACTTATTTAAGTATACGCATGATTGTGTGTGTGTGTGTGTGTGAGAGAGAGAGAGAGAGAGAGAAATAGAGGGAGGGGGGGAGAAACGAGTATTTATGAACACATTTAGGAGCTCGTAAATTGAGAACCTTAATAGTTACAGAAACGTTTGAAAGAGAATTATGTAAACCTTGTTTATTTGTGTTTAGCAATAGACATAGTCCAATATCAAAACCACATAGCCCTACATTGGTCCAGTAACTATGTACTAGTAGAGCCCGTCTTTTGTGTGGATTCTTTTTCATGACATCGTGGTGGAACTCCTCGTTGACGAAGCAAATATTTACATTATTTAACCATAACTATGCTCTTTGTCATTGTAATTTTATGTATCATTCTTTCTGACGGGAACAAACTAGATCTATAGACATATTGTTTTGTTTTGTTTTTTTTGTATAGCTAGGTGTACATATTCTTATATTTATGTAATCATTGAACCAACCAATGAAAATGAGGACCAATGATGTGTAATTATTTAATTGTAAATGATGGTATGGTCGATGAATAAATATCCTACCAACGGGAGATCACTGTGATGTGTAATTGATTTTTTCTTTGAGTGATTTCCCCCTTGTATTGAAATGACTAGATTAGAAACAAATTGAACTGCTGAACTTTTTTCCCTCTTTCATAATCTCAATTTTATATAAAAGATATACATTTGATTTATACATTTGTATGTATAATAATTTTTTTTTTGATTTGGGTGATTTGTTCTTTTGGTTTCTCTGTATCCATTTGTTAAGAAATGATTTGTATAAATATGATCACAAAAGAAATTGTACATGAACTTTAAATCATAATTCTTACTTATAAGCCGCCATTGTTTTCCAAGACCAGTAGATCCAAAATGCAGACCCTTTCTTTCAAAAAAAGGGGGCTGCACTTGTGGGTGTCTTATTGACTCGTGTCTGGACGCCCTCTGATAATGTAGGACATATGTACGAATGTAATTGATCAGTGTTTCTCAATACAAGGGCGCCATTAGGTGTAATGACTGTAACTGTGCAATGACATTATTTGTTTAGTCTTTTATTATTAAATCTGTCAACATGTCAATCACATCCAACTCCTCCCCCTCCTCCGGAAAAGAACAAGAATCTATAACAAAATTTTTTTATATATAACATTTCTTTATGTTAACGCCCTCTTTTTTTCTATCTAGTCAGTTTTTTGTTGTTTTTTTAACCGAGAGAAAAACACCATCTTTCCAAAACAGTTTCTCTGTTGAAGCTTATTTCATTGGATTCAAAGAACAGATTGATCGTTTAACATTGAACAAAGGGTAAAACACATGATGAACACACAAACACACACAAACGCACACACATACACACACAAACACACACACACCAACACACACAAACGCACACACACGTATTAATGCCATCCCATAAGCTCAGATATCTGTGTATCCTAAGAATGGCATTAAACTTTATATGTCCATATGTCCAGCCATCCGACTGTGTTCAACTGTTCAAATCACCTCACCATTGAAATATTTCTTTTCACCTAACTACTTCTATTTAGTCTAGCTACTTTTTATTTCAATTGGTAAGGGATTTTCCTAAAGCCTCAAAATGAACCATATTATATATTCTGTACTCAGGGGCTAGGGTGGGAGGAGAATCCTACATGGCCCCCACTTGAAGGGGGCCTCCAAATGAGTGTTCAAAATTTTTTTCACATTAAATATTACTCAAAATGCAGGGGCCCCGAAAGAGTTCAAGTCCCCCGGGCCCCCAAACTATCTCCGATTCCTAGCTACACCACTGCTTGTCCTTAACTTTTAAATATGAAATTATTTCCATGTATGCTAAAATAAAAAACAACAACCAAACAATGATGTAGAAACGTTTTGTTAACATGTTTATCATTCATTATAACAAAAGCTATACGCGTATTTCACTCGATTCTATACTATGTTTAATTTGATAAGACGTATTCACTTTTCATTATATCTACTGGGATGTATTTCTTTCCATTTGTTTTCCTTTTAAGATTCAGAAATTTTATTTTGTTATCTGTAAAATATATTTGACATTTAAATATATTTCTCATTAAAAATAAACAAAATGTGTGATGAAAAAATGAAGAAAAATTTTTTTTTGTCTTTTTTCGGAATTTTCCAAAAAATGTATGTTTATATATTTGTATGTTTGTATATCTGTTTGTTACAGTTTTTTTTCTTGTGTTGTATGTTTGTTGAGAGGATTTATTGGTTACCACTTGAAATGTACTAGGATGGCTGTCTGGTTCGAATCCTGCCCGCCCCATTCTCCGCCCCTCTGCAGGAGGCTTGAGACAGGGTGTCATGAGTGTCAACTCTGAAGGAACATGCAAAATATCTCAAACAAAACAAAGAAAAAAAAATTCATTTAGAAATTAAATTAGCGTAAATAATATTTAACAAAAATTAGAACAATTCTTTTAAAAATAAAAAAAGTCCCACTATAAATATATGCACCACATACAGTGACAAGCTCATAGAAGTTCATTATGCAAGCCAAATATTCGCCTGCTTAGACAGCAAAAGGGGGCGGGCGCGGTAGCTGAGGGGTAAAATGCTTGGATTCCGAACCGGGGGTCCAGGATTTGAAGAGTGGGATTTTTAATTTCGGGATCTTATGGCGCCTCTGAGTCCACCCAGATCTAATGGACACCTGACATTAGTTGGGGAAAAGTGAAGGCGGTTGGTCGTTGTGCTGGCCACATGACACCCTCGTTAACCTTGTCCAAAGAAACAGATGATTTTTACATCATCTGCCCTAAAGACCACAAGGTCTAAAAGGGGAACTTTTTTTGAACTTATAGACAGCATGAGCTAGCTAACAAATAATGAAAACAGAGCAGGGAGGTAACCAGGTGCATGTTTCACCATTTCTTTCTTAGAACTGTGAAACAAGAAAATCATCTTTGAACTATCATTCATATTTAATTATTATAAGGATTGTGATACGTGCTGTAGAGTTAGAGATATTAATTTCTATTTCTATCTCATCCTTTCTCTCTTCTCACGAGTCTGTCTCTCTTTCTTTCTTTCTTTCTTTCTTTCTCTTTACCTCTTTGCGTGAATGTTTCTGTCTCTGTTTAGCTCTGTCTCTCTTCAGCTTTTGTCTCCATTTAGTTTTATCTCTCTTCAGCTCTGTCTCTCTTTAGCTCTCTTTCTCTCTTCAGATTTGTCTCTCTTCAGCCCTGTCTCTCATTAGCTCGCTTTCTCTCTTCAGGCTTGTCTCTCTTCAGCTATGTCTCTCTTTGGCTTTGTCACTCTTTAGCTCTGTCTCTCTTTAGCTCTGTCTCACTTCAGCTTTTTCTCTCTTTAGCTCTGTCTGTCTTTAGCTCTGTATCTGTTAACCTCTGTTTCCCTTCAGCTTTGTCTCTCTTTAGCTCTGTCTCTTATCTTTCCTTCTCTCTTTAAATAAAAAAAAATTCTTATTAAAACTCAATGAAAATTTACGTACAATATTTTGGTAACTGAGAGCTTAATAAGATAAGATCATTCCATTAATTCCCGAACTTAATATCTGAGCCACAAGAGGAAGCCCGGAACTGTTTAAAACTAACAAGAAACGGGGCAAAGGCGAGTAAGAGGCGAATAAATCAGTAAGTTTCATGCAGAAGGGGCTCATTAGCTTGGCTGACTATACACCCAGGAGAAGGGAAACTCTTGAATTCAAACCTCTGCTGCCTTGCAAGCAATAGCCAAACATAAGAAAAGCTTGTGAGTCAGCCGTGAGGAAATATTTGGAGCTGGCTACCCATAGACAGTTTAACCTCAGAGCTATGCCCTAGCAGAGCTTGCGTCGCCGCTGACGCCAAACTTTAACGACACTTTCAGTTCCTTTGAATACATCAGCTGTGTGTAGAGGAGGGGGGGGGGGCGATGTGTGGGCGACATCGTTCTGACCATAGCTAATGCCCAGGCATTCATCTCATTTCCATGAGATGACACATAGTCGACTGAAGGAGGCCATATATTTGATTAATCCAAACCAACAGACATTCAGTTTGACTACCGTCGTATACTTCAGCATTACTGCTGTAACAATAACAACATAGTCGCTAATACAAACATACATAAAAACATACACACGACAGGAACAAAGAGCCCTAACAGGAACAAAAAGCCCTAACAGGAACAAAAAGCCCTAACAGGAACAAAAAGCCCTAACAGGAACAAAGAGCCCTAACACTAACATATAACCAGCGCTTCTTTTGTAAAAATGATTTACATGTTTCGGATGTCCTTCAGAGTTAAGATAATCTACTACCTAGTCCAAACCTTTCTCGGGACGACTGGGGATGGCAGAGGACAGGGCATAAACCCGGGACCCCCAAGTTGACCGAACGACAGTCCATCGTGTATACCGCACGATAAGGAAGCCATGTTAAAGCCATGTTAGTCGGAAGCGTGGTCGAGAGGCTAAGTGCGCTTGAACTTGGCTTGGCTTGAAGAGGGCTCGAGGTTCGACACCCGACTCGGGCAGAGCTGTGTTTACTGAGCACGGAAAAACCTTGTCCTAAATACCCCCACTTGTCCACAACTGAGATTGGACCAAAGCGCTCTGAGCATGCTATAAGCATGAAAGTAGAGCTATATAAAAGCCATAATTTTAATTTGGCTTTTATATAGATTCTACAATGAAGGACTGACCGTGGAAATCTGTCTTTGTTCACTTTAATTTTAAACGAGTTCGAATCTTGATGAAGGCTTGGATTTTTAATTTCGCAATTTTTTGAGCGCCTTTGAGTCCACCTAGCGCTAATGGGTACCTGACATTAGTTGATGAAAAGTAAATGTGGTTGGTCGTTGTGCTGGCCATTCGACACCCTTGTTAACAGTAGGCCACAGAAACAGATGACCTTGACATCATCTGCCCTATAGACCACAGGGTCTGAAAGGGAGAGAACTTTACTTACTTTGATAACAAGAAAAAAAATATTTTGGATCCTCCCCCCCCCTCTCATTTCCCTCCTTTTTTAAAAAAAAATTATCATTCTAAGTCTATTTTTCTTTTTGAATACAATGAAAGAAAACTGTTTCTCTAATTGTTCATTTTTTAGAGATTTTAATTAACTTAGCAGCCAATTAAACTCTAAACCCTAACCCTTTTTTTTTTTTTTTGCTTGTATCAAATACGTCATCAAAGGTCTCATTTTTTATTAGTATTATTTTTTTTTTATACTTTTTTGTTTACCGGCGAGCACGCAGGGGAGATAACATTGAGGAGCAAACAGTGACATCTGCTGAGCTGATCCTTCAGTAGACGCGCAGACGACACACACTCACACAAGAAATATTAAAGGCGCGGAGATCGAGCACGCGACCCTACGCTGCACCGCCCGACGCCCACATATACCTAGCCAGGTCGAACTTAAAGAGATAAGATAGTCCGGCCAACGTCTCGTTTGGAAAGACGGCACCAGATGGTGGTAGAATTGGTCAAAGAACCTTTCCGTTAATTAAAAAAAATTAATACGTTTGTTACTCAGTTTGTCTGTTTATTTATCAAATCAGTCATTGGAAGGACGCAATACAAAAATAGCAGTTGCAGTTGGTTCTAGCGAGACCAATCATCACAGAAGACCTGAACACTGACCTTCAACGTCACAACCTGTGGGCGGTTTGTTCCAAACAAAATTATTTTGTTCTTGTGTTACTTTATATTTTAGTACTTTACAATCACATTAATTTGATTAAAATTACAAAAAGTGAACTATTGTTGAATAACCTTTAGTATAAATATATTCAATGCACATTGCTGATAGAAGGACCAGTAAACATCTACCAAAAATGTTGCCTTTAAGTCTTCCTCCCCCCCCCCCATTTCAAAGTACAAACAATCATATAAAGTAGCAACGTCAATTGTTTAATTCAAGGTAATTGACACTTTATGTTCTCTCACACACACAAACACACACACACACACAGACTCACTTTGGAAGTTTTGACAAGGCGATAACGTGTGTAAGTATAGCCCCTGTGTGTATGTGTGTATTTGTATACGAGCGTGTGGAGCGTATGTGTTTATGTGTAGTCACAGCAGAGTGACAGTAAATATGCATCTTATTTACTAATTAATTTAAACTCTACACTTTGACGATTAAAGCACACACACACACAAAAAAAAAGCTCCGATATGTAACAGGTTGTCAACTCATTCGCAGTATCAACATTAAAAAATCAAGATTCTGTCGCCGCTACAAAACTGTGTCAAGTCTTGCGATAAAAAAACACGCAATCGACGATAGAAAAAGCAAACACAACGTGACATATAAAAAAAAAATCACTTTGGACCACATGTGGTTTACGGGGGAATCATAGTCCTAAGGATCAAAATTGCGCCTTAGCGTTGCGCGTAAGCTGATTTCGCATTGATGCATTCAACTAGGGTACATTTAAATTTACATCAGCTGTTTATTAACACATTTTCGAGAACTCACTTAAAAAAAAAAATTTTTTTCTTCTGTCTAAATCAGGGGCGTATCGGTGACAGAAACGCCCCTTGCTTCGTCGTCATTAGCTGCCAGTGGTTGAAGATATAAGATATAATCTTGAGGCTCTTGTAGTATTGAAGCCTCCGCATTAACTCGCATTAACTTGTCCGGCGTTCGTTATACGGCATCTTGCATCCTCGCCTCGCGGTTAAATGTTTAATGGCGTGGTAGTATTAATGTTAAAATTATGCAAATGGTTGGAGGGGGGGGGGGGGTTGAAAAATAAGGTTAAAAAATATTAATTGAATAAGTTACGAAGTACTCAGGGACAATAATGGACACAGGGAGAGGAAAAAAGAGCAGGCGTTATTATCTATTAGTGACGTTCAAACCCAGATTGATAGTTTGCGGTGTAAATATCTTAAAGTATTTAAAAGTTGCAATTATTATATTAAAGTAAATTTAAAGTTTATCGATACAATGCTGACGATATTGATTTCTTGGACATGGGTTTTAAAGTTGAACATATCCAGCCAAGCTAATGTGTTTAGGTTGAGATAATATTAAGAGAGACCTATAACTACTATACCATATTGAGACTTGATAAGGCCCTAATCTATTTGAGATATGGGATGCTATTGTAAACCTCTATCCACCAAAGCTCTATGCTGTTACTACTCCATTATAGCACGGTCCAGGTATCTGGCAGTGCTCAGTAGGGTTTACCAGTCTTCCCACAGGACAGGACCCAGCATGCATCAGTATTGTTACGTATTAATCATAAATACCTTTTACCGCGCGACTATACAAAATCTGCTAACATAAGGAATAACTTGTTGGCAAGGCAACGCTTCATCTAAACTGTTGTGCCGTCTAGAAACCATCATAAAAAGGGCATCAAAAATTACACTCACAACATTACCACATTTAAAGGAACTTTTTGATCAAAAATGTCTAAGGAAAATCGAAAAAATCTTGGAAGACAACGGCCACCCGCTCCATCAGAACTATGTCAGGTCGTCGCGAAGTGGGCTGCTGTCAATCAAAACAAGAACAGAGCGGTACGTAATCTCGTTCGTAACTTATTCGGTCAGACTATAATACACTATATCAACGCCACTTCTTGATCAGGAAACATGAAAAGGATCAAAATGCCTGTGTGTAGTCGCTGAATAAACTCTTTATGTTGTCTGTTGTATTTATGTGTATGTTTCTGTTGTGTTGTCTTTATAGGAGAAAAAAGTCCTAATAATCAAAACAAATTTCCATAAGGATCAATAAAGCAGTCTTAGTCTAAGTATTTCTGAATCTTCTGTATGTACTTGTAGGCACACAAATAAAAACACTGCAAAGAACTTGACGACTCAACTTTCAGCTTCATATAACTTTATTGACTATTAACTCTAGCAATTCGTCACTGTAACATGCAGCTTGAAGACTGTACAATATCTGTCAGTTTACAGTTAGCTATACTTCGTTGCAATTCATCTCTTCTCAACTTGCATCGAGCTGTATTCCGTTCTACTCAGCTGTTCCGAGTTGTACTCAACTCTACAGATCAGAGCCGTACACGTCTTACATCGACTGTAACGGCTCAAGTCCACTGTAGTTCACTGTATAGACTTTAACGACAGTAGTCTACTGTAGTTCGCTGTATAGACTTTAACGACAGTAGTCCACTGTAGTTCGCTTTATAGACTTTAACGACTGTAGTCCACTCCAGTTAAACCCTAGTTAACTTGCATCGAGCCGTACACATCTCTCTTCTGCTGTTTCGCACTGTAGACGACTCTACCGACGACTGACTTGTCACAATAACTCTCTGGTTTATATAGAGCCAATAATCGCTTCTCCAATGTAGCAGAAACACTGCTAGTACCTTCTGGAACATCACGTGAGGGCACGTCACATCCTGTCTTTGTTTATACACGTAGATTCCAGAGAACACTCGCTGCAGTGTCATCTCGCCGGGGTCACACGTTGACCTCTACCTCTCACTGCTCAGTTGTAACAGTATTATCATATACAGGAGCAGTCGTATGTTCAAAACCATTTCTGAGTAACCTGCAGTTGTTGAGAATGTGTTCTACCGTCTCCTAAATAGCAGTGATCTGGGATCGCGGTTCTCTCACAAATTTGTACAAATACTCCTCCTTCCCTAGTGCTATTAGAGCATAGTTACCTGAGTCAGCCAGAAAAAGACAATGTCTTGGCAGAATTTATGTCATTGATTAACATGCATTATAAGATTGACATAGTGATACGCGTAGGACGTAATCATTTTCCTTTTTGAAGTAACGTCTGTATTTTATAAGATAAGATCCTAGCAAAATAGGTTTCTATCGAATGCAAGTAAAGTTCCCCATTCAGACCAGATCTATAGGGCAGATGATGCTAAAGTTAATTGATTCTTTGGCCAACGGTTAAAATCAGGTCATTAAAGTTGGGTGGACTCTGGGGCTTCATCGCACCATTACATGTGCTGCTATTCCTTTCTCTATTCTTTCTTCGATAGACTCTATAGCGTTCCTGACTTCTTCCATTTCGATGATGTAGTTGCTTCCGAGTGTATATGGTGTCTACCGATTCGTCGTTTTCCGTTTGCACCGAAGAGTCTGACTACCTCACCATAGCCCAAAGTTAACTTGGAGCCATCCAAGAAGACCTCGGATTGGTGTTCCTTGAAAAGAATAAATTTTTTTTTTTTTTTTTTTTTATTTAGAGAAATGGCGAAACTTTGTCATTAATGTCATTGTTGCGGAACACTAGGTTTTAAATAAATTAGGTAACTTTAGTTTTTTTTCGTTTTAAAAAAAATCTTTAATATTTGGGGGCCATTAAAATCACTTCTAAGGCCGGCCCTCTCCCAAGACTTAATACTCTAACATTAACCAACACTCTCCCAATCATTAACTTTCTAAAAGTCATCAACACTTTTCTTTTTCAACCTTACTTCAGTTCCATCACAAATTAACAAAAGTCTAAGACTTGTTCAGAGTATTATGTCGGTCCTTGTGGATGATATGTGTGGTGTGTGGTGTGTAGTGTGGTGTCCCTAGGTGTTTTGTGTTGTTGGTGATGTGTGGCCCATGTGCAGATGTATGGTTACTTTTTATTGATGTGTGGTAGATGTGTATGGCTCATGTTGGTACTGTGTGGTTTTTGAGGTAGATGTGTGTGGTTCATGTTGGTGAATTGTGTGGTTCAGGCTGGTAATGTGTGTGGTTTATGTTCATGATGTGTGATTTGTGCTGTTCATGTTGTTGCTCATGTGTGGATGCATGTTTCGTTTTTATTGATGTGTGTGGTTTATGTTGGTAATATGTGTGGTTCTTGAGGTAGATGTGTGTGGTTTATGTTGGTAATATGTGTGGTTCTTGAGGTAGATGTGTGTGGTTTATGTTGGTAATATGTGTGGTTCTTGAGGTAGATGTGTGTGGTTTATGTTGGTAATATGTGTGGTTCTTGAGGTAGATGTGTGTGGTTTATGTTGGTAATATGTGTGGTTCTTGAGGTAGATGTGTGTGGTTTATGTTGGTAATATGTGTGGTTCTTGAGGTAGATGTGTGTGGTTTATGTTGGTAATATGTGTGGTTCTTGAGGTAGATGTGTGTGGTTTATGTTGGTAATATGTGTGGTTCTTGAGGTAGATGTGTGTGGTTTATGTTGGTAATATGTGTGGTTCTTGAGGTAGATGTGTGTGGTTTATGTTGGTAATATGTGTGGTTCTTGAGGTAGATGTGTGTGGTTTATGTTGGTAATATGTGTGGTTCTTGAGGTAGATGTGTGTGGTTTATGTTGGTAATATGTGTGGTTCTTGAGGTAGATGTGTGTGGTTTATGTTGGTAATATGTGTGGTTCTTGAGGTAGATGTGTGTGGTTTATGTTGGTAATATGTGTGGTTCTTGAGGTAGATGTGTGTGGTTTATGTTGGTAATATGTGTGGTTCTTGAGGTAGATGTGTGTGGTTTATGTTGGTAATATGTGTGGTTCTTGAGGTAGATGTGTGTGGTTTATGTTGGTAATATGTGTGGTTCTTGAGGTAGATGTGTGTGGTTTATGTTGGTAATATGTGTGGTTCTTGAGGTAGATGTGTGTGGTTTATGTTGGTGATGTGTGTGGTTCATGTTGGTGATGTGTGTGGCTCTTGAAGGAGATGTGCAGTTCTTTTTAACGATCTTTGATCAATGTATGGTATTAGTTTTATTCTAGAATCACTACATGAGAAGGTAACAAAAATTCATTTATGTATGACATTTATACGGAGCTGCGGTGTGTTATTTCCTCCCGCCTCTTTTCTTTTCTCTCAGATAATACCGTATTACGGAAGGTTAAAAGGGAAATGAATATCAAACGCAACTGAAGATTTACTGCCTTGGCGTCTGGCGACCATCTGACGCTAAAGATTTTTTTTTTGTTCTTCTCTAGTGTCATTCCAGTCGTCGTATCCAACAAACATCAGAAAATCGCCATTATCAGTTAGTATCCAAGTCTTTCCTCTCATTTCTCGACTATCTAAACAAAATAGAGCAGTGAGATTCATAACAAACGAATATTCACATTTGACTAGAGTAACACCTTTACTAAAATCACTAAATTTAGAAAGCCTTCAGGACAGTAAAAAGTAAAGTAGCAATTATACATAAAACATTGAACCATAATCTTCAAATACAAAAACAAAATTTAATAAAATACTCAGAAAGACACAAAGTTAATGGAGCATTCCTCGTCCCATATGCTAGGACCAATTTGTACAAATACTCCTTCTTCCCTAGTGCTATTAGAGCATGGAATGGGTTGCCTGAGCTAGCCAGGGAAAGCAGTGACTTGGCAGAATTTAAGTCATTGGTTAATATGCATGACTAAATGCATGACGCGTAGGACGTAATCATCTTCTTTTTTGAAGTAACGTCTGTATTATATAAGATAAGGAGAAGATCATCAGTTATATTATAATCAAATCTTTCTTGTATTTATTCAGATTAAGAGTGGAGTATCAGGCACCCTTTATGTTTGTCAATCGTTGGACACAGAAACAGATAACCTTAACATCTGCCTATATATCGCAAGTTCTAGAAGGGGAACTTTACTGGGTTTTTTTTTCAAACATAATTATGAGTGCTAACGGGACAGCAAGCCTAAAGTCTTTTAGAGTAATAATGAATGAATATAGCAAATGAGAAATCAATGCCTTGACAATCTAATGTATACCAAAATATTGCTGTTTTGAGATTAAAACTACAAAAGAACTCTAGGGCTTGTTTAGCCTAAAAGGAGAATGTTTAAAAATTGATCTTTCTCTAAGGTTGAATGAGACTCCCAGTTCAAGACCTTTCTTGTGACAAGTCAATGTCAAAATGTAGACACACGGCTCGAGACACTAGTCTATTTCATCTTGTAATCTTTATAATCTGATTTGAAGGGAGGGCGAGTCGTAAATCGCTTGGCTGCCAAATCAATGGTCTCTAGTTCGAATCCTAAACGAGCCTGGGGATTCTTAATGATTCTGTGGTTATATTACACGAGGGTGTTAATTAAACTATAATGAAATTGTCGGAAAAAGTTAAGCTGAAGGGCTCTTGAAACTCTAGGCCAGCAAGACGAACAATATAGTTTCCCCCTGCCAGCTTACTAGTACATATAGTGTTCTCTTTAGGGGGAGATCTTTAGATTCAATCTTCTACAATATTCTATTAACCAAAAACCTTTTTATTTTTATACTAAATTCTGCAGCTTTTGACTCAATTTTTTAAAAAATTAAATCCTAGACTAGCGTAACTTTAAAAAAAAATGCTTAAAATTAGTTTATACTCGAGTTGAGGAAGCGCGGTGGCTGAGCGCTAAAGCGCTTGGTGTCCCGGGTTCGAATCCTGGTGAAGACTGGGATTTTTAACTTCGGGATATTTGGGCGCTTCTGAGTACACCCAGCTCTAATGGGTATCTGACATTAGTTGGGGAAAAGTTCTTGACGTAAGTCAAATCGTTATCAAAGCATGACTGTACCAACAATAGTTAACAAGGATACGGTAAGCAATAAGAACTTGTACAAACACCTAATGAACGAACTTCATATTATATGTAATGGGCGCGCTGAGTGTGATGAGGGTGCAGACTGGAGGCCGCCTCATTGAGACAAGTCATTGACAAGATTATTGTGCTGGCACAGATGCAGCTTGGTTCATGAACAAGATTTACGACTCTGAGATTGCGCCCCCCGCCTCCCCCCCACCTCCTCTGAGTAAGGAAGATAATCACGTCTTTGACTTAAGACCACTGGTTGAATACGTCACTTGTCAAGAATTGAACGAAATTAAGTCCCCTGCCTCTCCCTTTTTTTTTTTTTTTTTATAAAATGGAGACTTTTATCAGAAGTCAACTTCAACATTTTTAAATTTCTGCGTGTTCAGAGTTTCGCCAATGTGAGGCACATTTTGTGTAAGGGTATTGTGTGACCAGGACGGTGTTAAGCTCAGAAACTGTAGAATTTTAAAAAACTTAAGTTAAATTTTGAAATACCGGAAGTAAGTCTTATCAAACATAGTCTATAAAATGAAGTTATTAAAAAAAAAAAGAGCACTGAAAATAATATTATCTTCTTATCTTATACATTATAGACGTCACTTCAACAGAGAAGATAATTACTTCCTACTCGTATTTACGTGTCAATCTAGTCGTGCATCCACGTGACGTAAAATTTGCCAAGTTATTGCCAAGTTGCTGGTTTGCCTGGCTGTTTCAGGCAACCCATTCCATACCCTAATAGTGCTAGTGAAGAAGGAGTACTTCAATCAATTTGTCATATGGAATAAGATATGTACTTCTTAAAAAATATCTTTTATAGAATTGTATTAGGTTTTATATCATATTTGAAGATTATGTTTTTTTTTATGTAATATCTACTTTACTTTTAACTCGACTATCCCGAAGAGTCTCTAAATCCAGTGATTTTTACTGAACGTGTTACTATAAAACAGCGGTTCTCAACCTTTTAGCTCGGCGACCCCTCTTTACAATCCCACACTCTGCCGCGACCCCACCCCCTCCGCTCAGACACACAGCAATAGAATAATAGACAAAACTATTCATTTTTTCGATGGTCTCTGGCGATCCCTGGCAAATCGTCAATCGACCCCTAAGGGGGGTCGTGATCCACAGGTTGAGAAACCCTGCTCTAAAACCAGATGTTAAAAAAATGTTTTCCATGTTTCGGAAGTTCCTTCAGAGTTGAAGATAATTTACTTCCTAGTTCAAACCTTCCGCAGGACGACGGGGGATGGGAGCGGGCAGGGTTTCAACCCGGGACCATCGATAAATCCAAATGACAGACCAGCGCGCAAACCACACGACCAGGCAACCATCCATGTGGATATTCGATTGTTATGAATCTCACGGCTCTAATTGGCGTTCGTTCTAGATTCGTGCCTTTTTGTTTTTTAAGTTGAGGAGTTTACAACAGGACGCATTTGTTTGAGTAATCTAGTAGAAGTACCACCATGTCCAGATAATTTATTTGGTTTAATGTTAGCCTGTAGTTTTTGGATCCCACTTTCTTGTATATCTATTTCTTAGCTGCATGCGGCCTCAGAACGAGACAGCTGGAGGTCACTCACGAAGGCCGCTGGATACACATTTGAGACCAAAAGAAAATCCTCTGCCGAGGAAAAACGCAGACGGCGAAGGATAATCTAATTCGACCACCTGCGGACAATACAATGGTTATGCTTGCCCTGGATGTGGCAAAATATGTAGGTCACGGCTGGGGCTGCGCAGCCACGGGAATACTGCATTCCTCACTAATCTTCGGACTCGAAGACACGCCCTATTATTATTATTTCTTAATTTAAATTAAGCAATATTTCTTGGCTGAGAATTCTGATGTAAAGTAGTTATTTAGAATGTTAGCTTTAGTTTCAGTATCATTATGTGTTAAATTATCTTCTTCTTTTAATAAGGCTACTCTTATTATTTCGATTTTTCTTAGATTTAATGTAAGACCGATATATTTTTATTGCTATCCTTAGATATTAATTTGTTTATGTATTCACTCTGCAGCTGTCTGATAACTTTTTGTGTAAGGTTTTAAATTTTGAGAACAGTTATTATGGACTCTTTCCCCCTTTATTTTCTGACATTTTGAGAATAAGTTTTTCATTTGTTTGCAAAGTTTTTTAAATATGTTTTTATACCATTTTTTAATTATTTTTTTTCGATCAATATTTATTTGTTATTACAAATAATCCAAGCCATGGTTAGATTTTAACTTAAATCTACTATCTCGCTGATTCTCAAACTGTAGTATTAAAGATTTAAATAACTTTTAAAAATATGTTTTACAATCACAAGTGAAGAGAGATGTTGGTTAGTGGTTGAACGCAACACCAGACTAATAATAATAAAACATTATCTTCGATTATACTTTGTAAGGATGAGTGAAGTGCTTTGCCCCATCTGACGCAAGGCCTTTGTCCACCGGGGGTCATTTTGAGTCTTCTTTTCGTCATTTTCAATTTTATGGTAGCAATCATTTATAATTAAAATTACTCCAGCATCACGACCGTTACATTGTTACGCACATTTTTAAAACATAAATATTGTAACAAAATTACTAGAAGAGAATAATAATAAGAAATATATTTGGTGTTTGTTAAATTGAATTATTTTTATTATTATTACTCTATACGTATCTATAGTGTTATATGAAGTACGGAAGTGCTTGAATAAAACTTTTTTAATAGTACAGATTAAACCGATATATTAAAATGTTAGACTTCCTTATTATTTTAATTATTAGCTACCATTAGGGCATACATTTCGAAAAGCAATATAAGGGGGACAATCAATGAATTTATAAACATTACTAGATAGTCTCCCTTGTTAAAAAAAAATGGCTCAAAATAAATTTCCGAGCTGAAAATCTGTTACACCTTCGACTGTTTTGAGTTTATTTTATGTTCAGTGACTCCTTCCTTCTGAAATCTTAAGAACATAGACGCCAGAGAGACAGTAACACCTTTACTAACACATTATTGTTTCAACGAGCCCACCCTCACTGGAACGTCAGTCAATATCAGACTGATCTTTACATTTATCAACTAATCAATCAATAATAAGAAATACTTGTTAAACAAATAGAAGACTCTAGTCTGACTGTATGTGTCAAATTGGTTATTCAATATTGAAAAGTCGATCTTACAACAGGTCCGACGCCGATTGGGAGAGGGGTGGGGGACAAAAGGACTCTAGTCTGGAGGCCCTTTCGCGTTTTTGTTTTAAGATGCAGCAATACTTATTTCTAAGGCTTTAGGCATTTGGGTGGGGGAACCCTAATGGTCTGAAGCCCAAATATGGCTGATTGCGGGCCTGCTTAAAAATATGCTATGATAGACCAAATGAAGTATTGAACCATGTTTGTGGCCAGCTTTATAAAGCAAGAATCGGACTTAACAGTCATCTTCGAGTTCATAACATCTGAGAAATGTGTTCATCTTCGAGTTCATACCATCTGAGAAATGTGTTCAGCTTCGAGTTCATACCATCTGAGAAATGTGTTCATCTTCGAGTTCATAGGATATGAGAAACATGCTTACCGTGAACAACGAAGGAGGAGCTAATGGAAGACATTCATATAAACATGTTCTGAATCAAATAGAGATAACATGCTTGTTGTTGCTCTGTTGTTGGTTTGTTGCTACACTCATATAGTACAACTAACCGACTTAGGCTTATACCATTCTTAATACAGAACTATGAATACATTTGAACAGTTTTAATTGTAAACAAACTTGAATCAAACTTAAAAAAAAAATATACATAGATTGAAATAAGATGTATTAGTAACACTAATGAAATGATAATTAAAAAAAATCCTACTCACTACAAATATACGTCTTTACTGCTCACGTCTCTGATTAGTCTCCGCTTCAACTTTCACACCAGTCCCTTTATTTCACTTGAATTACGACAGACCACCTCGTGGTTTCATCAGAAACTTCTGAGGCTACATAACCAAAACCATCCGCTCCCCTTTTCTCATGGTGCAATTATAAATGCGCACATGAATTCCATAGCAACGTAACTAGCAGCGTGAATCAACCTGGTAGTTGTGTAGCCAATGTGTATCCTACATACAACACTTTTAAAACCTGACTTGTCTGCAACAGATTGCGTTCAAACCATACCATTGTATGGTGGTGAGGAGTAGATACTAGTTTGGGATCAATCAATGGTTTCTAGAGCACCTAGCAGTTGTCATCAACAAGCAGTTATGAATGGACTAGCATGTTAAACGTTTCGAATGTTCCTTCTGAGTTAAAGAAAATCTAGGTTCTAGTCCATACCTCCAGCAGGACAACGTGAATGGCAGCGGGCAGGGTTTGAACCTGAGAATAGTGGGACGACGGAACGAAGGTCCATCATATAGCAGTCATATACATTGTAGAAACATGTTCATTACTGTTTTAAGTGTTGAAATTAACAATCTGAATGTCTAGACTGATATAATGAAAATATTGTGGACTCACAGTCAAAGTTTTGCACTCTCATATTTTTATTTTATATATTAGATTTACTTCACAACTTACAATAAAAAAAATATACATGTAATAGTGATAATAGGAAATGTTTAATATAATATGTTATTGCCTCTACATATATATATATATATATATATATATATATATATATATATATATATATATATATATATATATAAGGTAATAGTTAAAAATAAAAGAATTATTATTCTACAGAAAGTCTTGAAACAATTCAGATTTAGTAACGATTTATAGAAAGTAAAAGGTTAGATTTAAACTTTAAAATTCCAATACAGTTTAGAATTTCCTTTTTTATAATATATAAGTAATAGACATACGTTAAAAACTATAATTCTAGAGTTTAATAGATACAAAATAAATATAGATATTTTAAAGTTTATTTATTTGTAAAATGTCTCCTCATTGACGCATCTCTACAACAGAAGTTTACCTATTCCAAGGGATGCAATCGTGAAACGAAATTAGATAAAATATATTACTCGATTAGCTCTCTTGGAAAAACAATACTGTAAACAGGTATAATTAAAGGTACACAACCTATTTGCAATTGAAGCACATTAAATATAAGCTTTTGTGTTCTTTAATTAAAAAACTAATTCTAAACCAATAGGTTAAAACGTGTCGTCATTTTCCATCTTTGTATCTACAGCAGAACCTCTGAATACACAACATAACTAATTAAAATAACCTCGACTATCGATGACGTTGATTGTCCTTAGGCATCTGCGTATAACAGGGATGGCCAGTCTATTTTGACCTGCGGGCCATTTTAATTTCAGACCCTCGCGTCCCGGGCCAGATGACCGAAAAGATACAAAAGAAATAAAATTTACCTGAAACTATTTTTCGGAAAAACCCATGGATCTAGCACTTTAATTTGAAGTATATCGTCAGAAAAATAACTTCATTTCTCTATTTAACATGTATCCAACAATGTAGCTAGCTTTACCACCGACTCTTTTTTTGTCTCTTTTTGGTATTCCCATATTTATTCCCATATTTATTTCAAAATGTTGTTTAACTGTTGTCTTATAAAACATCGACGCTACACTTTTTGCCTAGGTTTAGGCGGGCCGGATGGAACCACGTTGCGGGCCGGATGTGGCCCGCGGGCCGTATTTTGGGCATCACTGGCGTAGAACATTGGCTTTCCATTCCAAAGATATAGAGTTCGATTCTCTGTTACGGAATTTTTAATTCATAAAGTTTTAAATATTTATTTTGAATTAATAAATAACTAAATTTGCAATATACTGTGCTTACCTATTTTATCATTTTTTAAATAATATTTTTATCATCATCTTACCCTTAAATGTTATCTGTAGGATGCTGTTACGGTTAGCGTCACAAAATTTCTGCACTCTTCCCAATCAGAAGTTATCTTTAGCAGAAACCAAGAGAAAGTTGCAGGTCCATTGTTGGACGTCCATCATTTGGCTTTTTGTGTTGTCTCTCATGAAGATGATGTTGACAACGAGTCGTGTCCAACAATATGACCGGACCAGTCGACAATGCCTTGAATGTGAATGTCAAGTACTTGTATATGTTAATGTATATTATTGTATATGGTAGCAGGAATTTTTCATAAAAAGAAATTTCCCAATTCCAAGTGTCATACTTTATTCATTTAAAGTTCTTTTTTAAAATCATCTAATACATTATTGATGCTGTCTTTGAATGTGATACCTAGAATCCTTCTGTAGCATCTCAATTCCATTGCTAGGATCCTCCTCTCTAGCTCTGTAGTCAGCGTCCAAGACACATAAGCATATAAAAATGTGGCCATGACCAGGGAGCGCATCAGTCGGATTTTGGTGCCGAGGGCTAAGCCTTTGTCTTTCCATATTATTTTAAGTTCTGAAAGGGCTGCTGTGGACTCTGCAATTCGGGTCAGTAGTTCGGGTTTCGTTCTGAGACAATAGCTTTAAGGTATTTGAATAATAATAATAATAATAATTTTTATTGTCCGTATGGAAATTTGTCATACAATTTGTGCATTACACCAAACAAAAAAACATTATAACTATAATAAACCAAAGTGTACATTCACATTTGAAGCTGTTAACACTAGTCAGCTTTTCACCTCCAATACTGATGCCCCTTTTAAAGCCCTGTTGGCTATTTGTCATAATTTGTTTTTTTTTTTTTTTCGGCATTTATTTGCACACCATATGCTGCGTTAGTCTTGATGCGTATCACCAGGTCAGCTAGTTCTTCTTCTGTCCCTGCTAGACCATCAATGTCGTCTGCGAAGCGCAAGTTAGTAATTCTTCTTCCTCCAATGCTTACAGTACCTTCATAGCCCTCCAGAGTCTGGATCTATTACAAATTTAATAACATGGCTGATCCAAACACATTTAATACAAGCTTTAAATGGAAGAATTTAGTTTTTTCTTCTTAGTTTAATGAAAAGCACTTATGTAGAACTTGATATTTGCCACACTTCCACCTGATATGTTAAACCCTGATATGTTAAACCCTGATATGTTAAACCCTGATATGTTAAACTTGATGCAGAGTTAATCAACACTTTTTTCTCGTTAATTTTGCAAAAGATACATTCCAAAAAAAAAATAATAAAAAAAATAACGAATTTCATTGTATAACAACAACAAATGTAAAAACTTTGTTCAGAAATTGTTCATAGTTCTTGCTTTCATTTGCTTGTCCTTTTTCCTGCCCTAGACGTATGAAAGTCCGCACACAACCCACATGGGCTTACATCTCACACGAAATGCATGATCCCCGAAGTTTTGAGGTCAATGTCTTTATTTCCTAGTAAAGTCCAACAGTTCTGGGACACATACACACAGACGTTTTTATGGATGGTGTGTTGTCAGTACTCGGTCATTCTGAAACTGTGGGGGAGGCTTGTGTATACAGGCTCTGTTATCTTGTAGTCGCCGACATAGAACCATTAGCGAGTGGTAAAAAAAAAATCAGTTTTTCATGTTCATTACAAGGTCGAGTATCCAAAATTATTCATATTTAATGATTTTTTTTTTGTTTTGGATCGAACGTAGCAGTCTGTTAACATTAGAAAGTGCGATTTTAGGACTAAATAGCTAAATATTCATTAATTTTAAATTAGGTAGCATTACGTTATCAAGGGCAGAGCACTCTTTTTCTTTGCCCGTATAATAGAAAAAATAATGATCTAGCTTAGTGATGTCCAAAATACGGTTCGCGGGTCACATCACTCCGGCGACGTGGTTCTATCCGGCCCGCTGAAACGTCAGCACAAAGTGTAGAATATCCCCCTTTCATAAAAAAAAAATGTTTAAATATGTATCTTTTCGTACGTAAGGGCCTTCACTATTAACCTTTTAATTAACATTTGTTCGTTTATGAAATGGGAATGTAGAATCTACCTGGCAAAGTGAGCATATCTCTACTATTTTGTCTGCAACGTGATAATAAGCCACCATATTTGATTTGTAAAGAAAGTGTAGCTGTTTCAAAAAAAAAAAAAAAAAAAGAGCAACATATAAATGGCATCATGAAACAAATTGGACTGCATCCTAGGTTTGAGCCGCGAATAAAAGATGGTTAAACTAAGCCAAGAAATTGAAGACTTTATAAGAATATTTACTAAAAAGACATAAAAAAATTACCCGCAGTAAAAAAAAATAAAAAATGTCTAATCATTGATGTAAGTTTTTAATCAAATAGTTTCAGGTCGACTTCATTTCGTTTTTGTACCTTTTCGGTCATGTGGCCCGCAACACGAGTGTCGGAAATTAAAATGGCCCGTAGGTCAAATTAGGTTGGGCATCACTGCTCTAGAGCATCTTCCATTATCCTTTCAAGGAAGATATTGAAGAAAGTTGGTGAAAGTAGGCAGCCTTGTCTTACTCCAACTGTCGTTTTGAACCTGTCCCCAAAGACCGCATCACAAACCAAGAGATAAGAGACAGGGTCACCTGCAGCGATCGGACCCCACGATGACCTGCTAATTCTAGTAAAAAAACGCAAGCTTAAAATGTATGTCCATATTACAAGATCTTCGGGGCTCGAAAAGAATTTAAGGGAACAGTACCAGGAAAAACAAGAAGAGGCAGACAGAGAAAGCGATGGGAGGACAACATAAAAGAATGGACGGGCCGGCCATTGAAAGAGGTTCTGAGGCAAAAGATAGAGAGGAGTGGAGAAAGACGGTCGACGAATCTTGCATGCTGCCCCAACGGTCCAACAAACTAAGAGATAGGTGGATGTATAGGTAAGGTAAAATAAATTATTAATTATTAATTACTTTCGATACATTCTTAAACTTTACAAAATGCTTTTGAGGACAGATATTATTGAACGCCCATTATTTTGCATACAATTAGTGGGCCGCATTGTATATAAATGCTCTGGCCGATTTTGACCCCCAGTCCGCCCTGGTCCAGCCCCTCCTCAGTTTCTTGACATTGTTTCTCTAGCCACTCTAACCATGTTGGAATATAATGTGTCATGTGTGTAAACAAAGTGTGTAAATAAATTGACCCGTGAATCTGGCGTTATAGTGTTGGCGTTGTTTGTTAAGTGTAGCGTTCCTAGTTTAACAATCTCTCTTGTTTAGTTCCCTGATGCCATGTTAAAATACTGGTGATTAACTACCGTTTAAACATAGAAAGGGTTATCAAGAGTATTTTATGCATCTTCATCAGTTTTTGTATTATGTTTGACAAGGTGTGTGTACTATATTGGGCATTCTAAGTGTCATGTTGAAGACTGGGGTATCATATATGGCTCCTTCTTCGTGGTCCTTCTGATCTCAAATATGACTGCAAAGTCCATTCCTTGATTTAAAAAGCCGGCCGCAAACGTGGCATGTGTATGTTTGGTCAGTTACAGATAGGCCTGCTTCTTCTCTCAGCTTTTTCGGCGCCCTTTCTCGCTGGCCACGCTCCTTGCTTCGTATCGTAAATAGCCTATTGAAGATTGGGGCATCACCGGTGTCCTGTTAAAGACAGGGACATCATCAGTGCCCCGCGCTTTCATAGGCCCCGCTCTAATTCTTGGTGTAATTATTAAATTGCAGAGTATATACGAAAAAATTCATGGAAATCTCCTAAATTTTTAAAAATCTCCTGAAAACTCATAAAAATCTCCTGAAAAATAGTCAAAATTGTCATTTGAGGGTGTCATTCATTGCGGAAAACGCCAATCCTACGCGCGATAAAAGAAAAAAAGGCATTGTCAGCTTTCATGTAATAAAAAGTAATAATCGGGCGAATTGTCACCTTAATCGGAAGTTACATTTCTTTATTTACTTTTATAGTCACTGGCATATAAATATGCCATAGGTTGCAAGGTTCGTAAATTAAAGTTAATTTGATCGCAATTTTGTTCTTAGTAAAGAATAAATACAATTCAAAGTCGATTTTTTTTTCTAATACAAAATCTTAATTTTCACTTATTATCCTTATTCCCATCCAGACTAGGCCCCGCGCAATGAGTTTCGCATAGGGCCCCGCCATTGTTAGGACCGGCCCTGATCGCCAGTATCCTGTTGAAGACATTGACTTTAGAAACAAGATTAAAGGTAAAAATCCGATTTTGAGTACTAGAACACGTGTAACCTTTACCTTTGCCTCCTTAGTCTGTTGGACCGTTGGGGCACCAAGTAGGATTTGTCGACCGTCTTTCTCCATTCCTCCCTGTATTTTGCCTTGTTTAAAGCCTTTATCAATGGTAAGCCCGTCCATTAATTTATGTTGTCCTCTCATCGCTTTCTCTGTCTGCCTCTTCTTCTTTTTCCTGGTACTGTTCTCTGAAGGAAGGTCTATGCGAGCCCCTTGAATCTTGTAATATGGCCATATATTTTAGGCTTGCGTTGTTTTTTTTTACAATAGTTAGAAGGTCATTGTATAACAATGACTCGTAATCCATTACAAGCTAATATTAATATTAACTGAATTATCGTTGCGACTATATATTTTCTCTATACTTTTCTATCTTTAATTATAATTAGAAGTGTTACAATTGAACGGTGTTGTGGATATGTCTTTATATTTTCTAAAGTAATATCTGAAGCTCCAATATCCAACTGTATACCGAAAATAGATATGTAGGTGAGAAGAGAAAGAAGTCCTCTTGACGAAATAAAATATTTTAATCATTCTTGTACAGAATCATGTTAACTATCTAGCAATAATGCAGTTATAAAATAAAAATTTAATGAACAGTTTACAATTATAGATTTAATATGAAGCTTAAAAATCAATAAACTCAATTTTCACCCCCCCCCCCGAAATAAAGTCCTCTCTTCTATATAGAGTTTTTTCTAAGCCGAAAGTTCAAGATTTGTCTTCTACAGGAAATGAATAATCTCCCTTTCGTTAAATTATTCTTCTATGTAGAAATTGGAATCTACTAGAATGTAAACAACTTCCTGTTTGTAGTTCTTTGGCAACCTTAAGGCGTATTTCACGCGAGAATACGTTTCATGAGCTCGGGAATAGAAATGAATAGGTCCATAACATATCAATTATACTACATTATTACAAGGCTTATATCACTGCTTCTGATGAGAACGATGAAGAAGAAGAAGAAGAACTGCTTCTGATATTTTAGATCATTTAAAGTTCTGATGCAACGGCTACTTTTTTCTTTTCCGAAAGTGAACCATCTAATTTTTAAAATTACATATGCAAGCAGATTTTTCATAAAAAAACCCACCACTTTTACAACTATTCACTATTAAAAGTAACAAATACGGGAGGCTCTTTAGTAGTGGAGATGACTATGAACAATATTTATAACACATTTATGTAAACGGTTTTAGATTTTGTGTCAAATTGTTTGTTTTTTTTACATTTGTTTTGCTATGTTAAGTAAGTTCTGTCATACTAACTACTACATTTACCAAAGAAAATGTTGTTGTTTTTTTAAACAGAAAAAGATCTATTTAGTATGCATATAAGTTGGACAGAATTTTAAACAAAAATTAATAAGTAGTCTTTCATATTAACGCGTGAACTACAATGGCAAGATCATCGACATCTAGGTTGGGAAGTTAGTCGTTTTATCTCGCTGTCAACGCCAGCTATTTGTCAAGTAATAAAGTGAAACCTCTAGAAACACAAAGAAATAATTTAGTTTACAAACAACAACACCACCACCAACGACAACCTCAACAACAACACACACCATCACTCCCACAACCACCACCAACCACAAACAACAATAACAACAACTACAATAACTACATCATCATCACCACCAACAACAACATTAATGCCAACAACAACAATAACTAATTGACCACCACCAACAACAACAACACCAAAACACGACAATAAAAATTGACAGAACCGTTGTTGTTGGATTCATTACCAAACGAACAAAAACATTTTCAAAACATACAAAAAAACAATGCTAGTACAATAAACTCCATATCAACACTACAAATGTAATAATAAACTCCATATAAACACTACAAATGTAATAATAAACACAATCAAACGAGGTCAAGGTCACATTTAATGCCTTAATTTAATTTTCACAAAATACCCAGAAAAAAAAATACTGTCATTTTTTTGTTAACATACAAATTGGTCTTTTAAAATCATGAATCGAATACAAAACACAAACACCAGGGATAAAGATAATCTAGCGAGAGTTCAAAGTGCAAAGGTTGCAAGTGGTCCATTCCCAAACAACCACATCTAGCAATAAAACAAGGAACCTTTTGAAGCGACACAGCCTCGTTCTCAATTTCTCTACGCATAATTAACATCTACATAGCTTGCACTTTGACCTCATGACGTATATTGTATCCTCATTTTTTTTTCTCTTTAAAAGACAGCTTGCGACGACTACACGTCGTGTCAACCCAAAAAAAAAAAAAAAAAGTACAATCCATTCCCTGTTATATTTTTTAAATCTATTTCCTTGAATTCACAGCGGACGATTCATCCATCAACTCCTGGTGTAAGTCGTAAGAATAAATAAGTGATGACATCTAGATACAACCACAACTTACGTAAACTCTCTTTTAAAGTGATCCACTGATAAATAGAGTTGTCTTAATCTATAAATGTTTGGTGTCTATAAGTTTGTAGTCTTTAGTGTTTGTATTTCAACAATCATGCAAAAAAAACGAAAAAACTAGGTCAACATAGTGTTTGTCTGTTGTTTTTTCTCTCCCTTTTATTCGCCTCTACCAAGTAAAAGGCATAGAAGAGTATTTGTCTACTGTAGGTTATTCTAATGAGTTTTAAGTGATGATTGTTATGTAAAGTTAAATTCAGCTATTTCTTTTAGTTGTGACATCTGTGCATAAAAGCTGTGCATGTTAATAAGTGTGAACGTAGATGATTGTGTCTATGTGTGCATGTGAGAGTGTGTATGTAAGACAGAGAGAGAGAGAGAGACAGACAGAGAGAGAGAGAGAGAGAGAGAGAGAGAGAGAGAGAGAGAAAGTTTTTATGTGTTGAACAAATTAAGAAGTTAGGGAATCCTAGTCCCCAGTCCTTGAAACAAGATGTTAATTATCGATCAAGTTGCAACTAGTTCTCAAATTGTACACTTCGGCATCATATTGTCTTCCTTAGTTGTCTTTAACAAAGTGATGACGTCAAAGCGCCCTAACCATTTACAAGGGCTGTTCTAACCGTCGCTCCATGGCCCTCATGTTGTGCTGAAGGTTTTGATACTGTGTCAGCATACGCTCCGTATCTGTGGAGGTCAAACAAAATGATTTAGATAGACATACATTTAATGAATGTGTGAAGGTTTAATCCTAAACCCTTATCTACTTGGCAAGAAGTGCTTCTCTTAACGAGGAAGGCTGCCTGGTCGATTGATTTGAGCTTTTTATTGTCGTTTCGATGGTCCCGGGTGCGAACCCCGCCCTCCTCCATCCCACAATGGTACCGTCCTCTGAGATGTTTGGGCTAGGATGTAATATTCTTCAATTCGGAAGGAACATCCGAAACATGTAAAACAGAACAAAACAATAATATAGGTAAAAGAAACAGTAGTTTCCCTTTTATAACGTGAATTCAGTTCTTTTGACTACCAACAATTTGGAATGTTGTCTTTGTTCTTATCTTAATTTAAAAAAAAAACACAACAACAACAGAATTGCCCTTTAATCTGAAAGATTTGAACTTATTTAAAAAACTGAGAAAAGCAAGAGAACTATTAATTTTACGTTAAGCAATGCACCAAGAAAAAAAAACAACCTGGGTTTTTCTCAACTCAATCTAGAGTTATTTAAACGTAAGATTCTAATAAAACTTTTATGTCGGTTTAAGATTTGCTAATCAATAATGCGTCCATCCAATTTTTAATTATAAAATGTATAGATTTTTTAAATCCTTAATCTTTTTAATTGTTCAATTTCTAGAATCCTAAAAACATTTCTAGAATACTTTTTTTTTTATTACTCTCACTTTAAAGCTATCCATTGTTCGGCCAGTATACAAACCCTGGCGTCTTTGATACACTGAGCAGCTAAATTCAAGCTTAAACTAAAACAATTTTACAAATATTTCCCCCCTCCCCCCCGCCCCCCCCCCAAAAAAAAAAAACAAAAACTTCTTGTTTCTGGTGCAACCAAAAGGATAGGTCAAGCAGTATGTAACAATTTTACAACAACCGATTCATTAGCTATTCTAATGAGTTAGCAGCACGCCCTGGGTCTGTCACTGTATACAGTGGAGGAGATAAATAAAAATAACAACATGAATGTATAAATTGTGTGTCAGTCACGACCTCAACATCTGAAGACAGTCAAAGTGTCCTTTAAAGTCACATGTAAAATTATAAGCAGCAGAAGGCAGGCCTTATATGGTATGAAAACATTGCAGGGTGTAGGTATGTAAGAATGTAAGAGATGCAGAGAGTTGGCAGCACAAGAAAAAGTAAGAGATGCAGAGAGTTGGCAGCACAAGAAAAGTAAGAGATGCAGAGAGTTGGCAGCACAAGAAAAAGTAAGAGATGCAGAGAGTTGGCAGCACAAGAAAAGTATTAGATGCAGAGAGTTGGCAGCACAAGAATAAGTAAGAGATGCAGAGAGTTGGCAGCACAAGAAAAAGTAAGAGATGCAGAGAGTTGGCAGCACAAGAAAAGTAAGAGATGCAGGGAGTTGGCAGCTTAAGAAAAGTAAGAGATGCAGAGAGTTGGCAGCTTAAGAAAATTATGTTTCCGGATGTGCCATTAGGACTAAGGCGTTTTATAGAGTACTGAAAACAAAAGTCTTGGATAATGATGTGAATAGAAGTTAATATCAAGACTTTGTTATTTTACAACAAAATAGACTCAAACATTTTATAAAGTACATCCATTATAAATCTATGGATCGTTTACGACATAAATTGTGGGACCCCTGAATGAACGAACGTAGACAGAATCGCGAATGGAAGACAAAAAAACGACTTTTTGCTCCAAAATCAGATTAACAGTATTTCCTAACCTTGTACCAGATAGGTTGACCTCTGAGCCATGACCTAACATAAAAAAAAGAAGTTAATCTCTCTTTGAGGTCTATGTCAATTTGTGTCATCGCTAAATTTATAGTCGGGTCAGACGAGACAAAAAATGCACTGTCTGCTGTCATGGCTTGATTTATGCCTTGGCGCGACAAATACTTTTGAACTTATAGATAGAGACTTATTTGACAGTACACAACTTTAAAAAAAAAAGTCTTTGATGACAACGTAAATTTTACTATCTTGCAATGAAAGTATTTGGAGCGTTGAGGCTAAACAAATGTGAGCAGAGTGTCAAAATCGGCCAGGGCATTTCTATGCATTTCGGCCCACAAATTCTATATCATATGATGGGCATCCATTTCTAGGTCTACCTGTCCTCAAAGTCATTATGTCAAGTTTGATAATGTATTAATATGCATGCATACAGTGAACTCTACATCTTTATTAGAATTATAGTCCTTATGTAACTTTTTAATCGCTAAGTATGTAGGCCCTAAAAGGATGAAGCCTACTAGTAGCACTGTCAACGTATGAAGGCTATTACATTATTTCGGAAAATGTGTACAATTAAAATGGAATAACAATGTAAAGTCTGTGAAAGATTTGTTTTTAAACACGACTCTCATGAGACCTTTTAAGAAGAGAATAGTATAAAACCTTTAAACAATTTCTTACGTGCCATAGTGGCATCGATGCGGCCATTTCGGTTGCTCTACCGGCCCATTTGGGTACCGGCCCACCGGGCATTTGCCCAAATGCCCACATAGCCAGTCCGTCCCTGAATGTGAGGCTTGCAATACACACAGGCGTTTTGTTTACCATTTCTTATGTCTTATCGAAGTAATGATTATATGTCAAGAAACGATGGTATTGATGGTATCGTCAGGATGGTTGGAAGATTAAGGAAGATTGAATTCTTCCACATGGCTACGCAGACCCTGATATGACCTACATATTTAGCTGTATCAAATGTAGACAAAACCATAGTCTGCTGGGTATGTTTAAATAATACTGTATTCTTTCACATGGCTACGTAGACCCTGATATGCCCCACAAATTTAGCTACACCCAAAGTAGACAAAACCATAGTCTGCCGGGTCTATTAAAGAAGATTTAAGAAAATACAGAGAGATGTTTCTTTCTTCATTTCAATGAGTTATCAACTTTGATAATATAATCCCCGACAAGCGTGATCGTCACAGTGGACTCGGGGTGCCCTAAAAATCCCGAAGCAGAAAATCCCAATCTTCATCGAGATTCGAAGCCAGGACCCTGGGTTCTGAAGCGAAGCGCTTAACCACTCAGACACCGCGCGTATGAGTTTTCAAGATATTCCTTTTGGAAGTCATTTGCTGCCATGTTGTCTCCAATATACCAGTGAAAACAAACCAAGAGTCATAGCGGGTCTTTAAATCATCTCCCTCTGTTATTAATAGAATAGCCAATAGAATCTGTTTGCCCATCTGATGTAAGAATGCCAAAGAATGACGCATCACTTAGAGCAGGGGTTCTCAAACTGTGGGTCGTAACCCCCTAAGGGGTCGATTGACGGTTTGCCAGGGGTCGCCTAAGACCATCGAAACTATGGATTTGTATTGTCTATTCTTCTATTGCTGTATCTGTGTGTGGGAGGAGGGTCGCGTCAGAGTGGGGGATTGTGAAAAGGGGTCGACGAGATTAAAAGGTTGAGAACCGCTGACTTAGAGGCACCAGCAGACAATTCGAATTGTAATGAATCCAGGCGCGAAGAAGTCAAGAAAGAAGAGTGAAATAAAATAAAATAGAGAGAGTCTACTATAAGAAGGTCTCTCATTCATTGGGCCTCACACTTAGCTTCAGATCGTCTGTAACACCTTCCTCCTACGCCTCTACAGTAGAAGCGAAAAGATAAAGTTCTCGTCAAAAGACAGCCCAGTATAAATATTTAAAGTCATGCATGTTTAAACGAAATACTTACTTGCCCACTGGTCAACCGGTCTATTGACTTTCCATGACGTAGATTCGATCCTGAACCAATTGTTCATAGATTTTAAATTAGCTCTGCAACAAAATATAACAACGCATCAGAGTCGAAATAAATATCTAGAATTTCACTACACCACCATAGATAAATAAAGAATTACATACAAAACAAAGGCAAAAAAGGATGTGTACATTTGTTCAGGAGATATTATATGTGTGTACATTTGTTCTGGAGATATTATATATGTGTACATTTGTTCAGGAGATATTATATATGTGTACATTTGTTCTGGAGATATTATATATGTGTACATTTGTTCTGGAGATATTATATATGTGTACATTTGTTCTGGAGATATTATATATGTGTACATTTGTTCTGGAGATATTATATATGTGTACATTTGTTCTGGAGATATTATATATGTGTACATTTGTTCTGGAGATATTATATATGTGTACATTTGTTCTGGAGATATTATATATGTGTACATTTGTTCTGGAGATATTATATATGTGTACATTTGTTCTGGAGATATTATATATGTGTACATTTGTTCTGGAGATATTATATATGTGTACATTTGTTCTGGAGATATTATATATGTGTACATTTGTTCTGGAGATATTATATATGTGTACATTTGTTCTGGAGATATTATATATGTGTACATTTGTTCAAGAGATATTATATATGTGTACATTTGTTCAGAAGATATTATATATGTGTACATTTGTTCTGGAGATATCAGATATGGGCTCATTTGTTGCGTTATTACATCTAGAAGTAGCTTTAGTAATTAATTAAACAAGATAAGTGTTCAAAAAAAGCATTTAATAGCTCCTAACCTGCATAGGAGATATTCCTTAATGACAGAGAAGTAAATATATTGACGGTATTTATAAAGCGTTGAAGAGTTGGAGATTTTATAAGTTAGTTGATAAATTGTGTGCACTTTTTAGCAGTACAGAATCAAACTCGAATTACATAATAGTGTTTTCACGAATGAATGTGTGTGTGTGTGTATAATATATGCTTACTTACGTACTTATGTACTTGTGTATAACAGTGGGAACGTATGCGCGAATGACCGGAAGTCAATAAGCTTTGGACAATAACAGAGGCCGGTGTGTGATATATGCAATCAAGAATACAAAATTGTTGGGTTCGTGGTGACCATGTTATTGTGTTTTTATATTTACAGCTGAACCCGAGGGAAACCTAGTCGAAGTGGTAAGATGCAAGCGTACTTTCTAGTCAATTGAAATAGCAGAATAGTAGAAAGTACCAATATGGGGAGGGAGTGTTAAAGAATCCCAATATGACAGGGGTCAACCATAAATTATTTGACTGAAGACAAATATTCATCTACTAGAGGTAATAAACAGAATTAATACAAAGATCCACTGCAACTCTTGAAATATTTAGATGGTAGCAAGGTAGCAATAGGCCCGGGGTTCAGGAATACGACGTTAGGCCCCTTCAGGTAAGCTTTTGTGACTGAACCCATGTTGATCAATACCGTATCGAATACTGTATCGAATGTGAGAGAATATTTAGAAAAAAACAACAACACATATGAGAGGCAACACATTCAACAGACAACACATATAATAGACAACACATATAACAGACAACACATATGACAGACAACACATTAAACAGACAACACATTCAACAGACAAAAATATGACAGACAACACATATGACAGACAACACATATGACAGACAACACATTCAACAGACAACACATATAACATACAACACATTCAACAGACAACACATATAACAGACAACACATATGACAGACAACACATATGACAGACAACACATATGACATACAACACATATGACAGACAACACATATGACAGACAACACATATGACAGACAACACATATGACAGACAACACATATGACAGACAACACATATGACAGACAACACATTCAACAGACAACACATATAACATACAACACATTCAACAGACAACACATATAACAGACAACACATATGACAGACAACACATATGACAGACAACACATATGACATACAACACATATGACAGACAACACATATGACAGACAACACATATGACAGACAACACATATGACAGACAACACATATGACAGACAACACATATGACAGACAACACATTCAACAGACAACACATATGACAGACAACACATATGACAGACAACACATATGACAGACAACACATATGACAGACAACACATACGACAGACAACACATACGACAGACAACACATATGACAGACAACACATATGACAGACAACACATATGACAGACAACACATACGACAGACAACACATATGACATACAACACATATGACAGACAACACATATGACAGACAACACATTCAACAGACAACACATATGACAGACAACACATATGACAGACAACACATATGACAGACAACACATACGACAGACAACACATTCAACAGACAACATATATGACAGACAACACATATGACAGACAACACATTCAACAGACAACACATATAACAGACAACACATTCAACAGACAACACATATGACAGACAACACATTCAACAGACAACACATTTAACAGACAACAAACATGACAGACAACACATATAAGAGACAACATATACGACAGCCAACACATACGACAGACAACACATATGACAGACAACACATACGACAGACAACACATACGACAGACAACACATATGACAGACAACACATATGACAGACAACACATATGACAGACAACACATACGACAGACAACACATATGACAGACAACACATACGACAGACAACACATATGACAGACAACACATACGACAGACAACACATATGACAGACAACACATATGACAGACAACACACTTAACAGACACTACACAAAATGTGCATGTTTCTCATGGGATAAACGAGGTCCACAAACGTCGTGTAATTTGAAAAGTCAATGTCATTGGTCAACCCTGTCACTTGCTAATATTCCGAGTCACATGATGGTTCTTCAGATATTTTGAATGTCCATTGCCTGTCACAAGTATAATGTGCTACTCCTTCTTCCCTAGTGCTTAGAGCATGAAATGGGTTGCCTGAGTCAGCCAGGAAAACCAATGACTTAGCAGAATTAATGTCATTGATAAACATGCATAACTACATTAACCTAGGGATGCGCGTAGGACGTAATAATCTTCTTTTTTGAAGTAACGTCTGTATTTCATAAGATAATATAAGATAAAATAAGATAAAATAAGATAAGGTCGATTGTGATTCGAGCTTAGTTTTAATGGAAAAATTTTAAAACTGCTTTCAATAATTGAAAAAAATCATTGTATAATTATGGCGTGTCTCTGTGTTAAATAAAAAACAAGTAAAGTTCCCCTTTCAGACCTTGCGATCTATAGGGCAGATGATGTAAAGGTCATCTGTTTCAGTGGCCCACGGTTTTACGAGTGTGTCATGTGGCCAGCACATCGACCAACCGCCTTTGCTTTTCCCCAACTAATGTCAGATACCCATTAGGGCTGTGTGGGTTCAGAGGCGTCCAAGATCCCGGAATTAAAAACCCAATCCTTCACCAGGATTCGAACCCGGAACCTCGGCACAGAAGCCAAGCGCTTTATTGCTCAACCACCGCGCCTCCGTGTGTGTTATAAAACTTTACGATTATAATTCGTGGGAAGATGAACTGATACTACTTTTTTTTGTTATTCAGTAATATTGTAGTTACATCAATATTTTATATAGCTCCTCCTTCGTGGTCGAAGATGATCACATTTCTCACATCCTATGGATTCGAAGATGACTGTCAAGTCCAATTCTCGCTTTAAAAAGCCGGCCGCATACGTGGTATGGGTGGGTTTGGTCAGTTTCAGATAGGTCTGCTTCTTCTCTCAGCTTTTTGTTGGTTCGGCTCTTCTTCACCCTGGCCACTCTCCTTGCTTCGTATCTCGTGACTCCGAGACTTCCGGACAACACAGGACCATGTGACGAGGTCTTCTTTGAGCGCACTAGTCATACTTGAATGTTCCACAATATCTGCTTGTTTACATGTACCTTTAGTCTGTTGGACCGTTGGACCACCATGCAAGATTCGTCCACCGTCGATTCTTTATCTTGTCCTACCATCGCTTTCTCTGTCTGCCTCTTCTTCTTTTTCCTGGTACTGCTTCTCCGGTGACAAAAGTTTTGATTTATATTGTAGAGCGAATAATGGAAAGTCCAACTGCTATTATTTTCCAGGAAATTGATTACATTTTATTTGGCATTTACAAAGTACTACTATGTCAAAAAAAAAAGTAGAAGACAAACACTGACATTGTTAGATCAGAGCCAACATTGTATATTACTCTTGGTTAATAACATTGTCCGAAATTCGAGCCAATTATTCTTTACCGAGGTCTTCATGAACAGATAGTGTTTTATTAATTACAATTACTGAGACTTTTTTTTTTCGCTTTTTATAGAGGATACCTTTAACATTATTCAGCTGGTTGTAGTTAATAAGAATATGTATTGTCTCGATAAGTCCGAAATCTCAATATCTAATAAAGAATTTTAATTTACAGTTTAAGTATACTGTTAATTTATGTAACTTAACGAGTGATTATGTACTGTAATATTTAGAAAAGGAATAAAACTTAAAAACCAAAATCAATATATCTAAGAGAGCAATTTCACATTATTTAAAAATTATTATTTAAAAAAAATTAACTTCTTAGAATTTAATGAAACGGTGTCCTGACAATAAGAGTTACCTTTCTTAAATTAATTTCGTATATTACAGTAATAAGATTGACATCGTTATATTTGTCTCGGACACAAGAAATAGAATTTAAGAAAAACAAAAAAAAAACAAAAAAAAAAACAAGGTTACAAAGACAGTTTGTGTGGAAACACAAACTGAAAATCGGCCCCGAAGTGTTCCACCCAGGCAGGTAAAAAAGCAGGTTTCAATATTTTCAGAATGAAATTCTATCAAAGACAAATGCCAGAAAATATTAAAGAAAAAAAGGTTAACAGATCTTGTGGGCTGCCCCAGCGGTCCAGCAGACCAAAGGATAGGTGAAAGTGAATGTGAAGTTAGATGTGAACCTGGCCTAGCTGATGTCTTATAATGAATATCTAATTGATCTAATTGTTTTGTAAAGGGACAATCACTTATTCCTCAAGACTTAAACATTTCCGTAAAAAAAAAAAATCCCCCCCCCCCAATTTTTTTTTTTTTTTTGGTTAGGTGTTCTATAGCAGTGATGCCCAAACATTTTCGACCGGTGGGCCGTTTTAATTTCCGACACTCGTGTCGCGGGCCACATCATCGAATAGATTAAAAAATGAAATAGCAAATAGTTCCATTTTAAATAGTTTTATTAGAAATCTATAGCACTACTTAGCCTACCTACATACGCAGGGCGATAACTCATCCGTTTTATTACTGAAAAAGATTGTCTCCTCAATGAAATGACGGGTGTCACCCGGTGCGGACCGCACCCCCTAGTGACGCCACTGGTCCACTCGTTTTGCAATGTTTTTAACTGCTTTAATCACCAGGACCAATTCTTTCATCACTGCTAGAAAGACACTTTTTTATATTTCCCATAATTTAAGCAACTCTGTAGCTTGCAGTTACGTGGACACATTGTCTTGTCTCTTTTTGTCTAGTCCATCGCTCAACTCACTCAACTCACTCAACTCACTCAACTCACTCAACTCACTCAACTCACTCAACTCACTCAACTCACTCAACTCACTCAACTCACTCAACTCACTCAACTCACTCAACTCACTCAACTCACTCAACTCACTCAACTCACTCAACTCACTCAACTCACTCAACTCACTCAACTAGGCGTAAGTTAATCTTTTTCTTTGTGGCTCAAACAACAAAGCCGCCATCGTTTTTTTTAAATGTTTTGTTTTATAAATAACTTTTTCTGTTATATTAGAAAAAAACAACCCAGCCACGTTTCTGTACAAATCATGCTGGCTTATTATCATGTTCCGCAAAAGTAAAGATGTGTCCACTTTTCCCGGACGTTTCTACATTCAGAATTTAGTTTCCGTTTCTAGGCTCTCCAATTTCATTAATGCAGAAATATTAAATGATACGTACCATTCTCTTTGATATCAAAAGAATATCACAAAAAAAAAATGAATCCGAATTGATGCCCCGTGTTACACACAAGATGTTAAGAATATTGCACCTCAAGACAGCAGCGGTATTATCCAACAAACTTAAAACAACTGTTAACACTTGTCACCGAACAAATATTCTTCTTGTTCATTTAAAAAAGAAATAATAATATGAAAATAGATTGGAATGAAATCCATCCAAGAAAAAGTGACGAGAGCCCTAACCTATATAAATACATTTTTCAGCCTTTTAAAAACTTTTCTTCACTTTGTGCCGATATTTAGGCGGGTCGGATGGAGCATCTGGCCCGCGGGTCCTAGTTTGGGCATCTCTGTTCTATAGTCATAATGTAGTACTGCAGTTCACGCGATAATATAAAAAAACTACTTATTAATTGTTGTTTTAAATTAGGTTTGACTTATCTGCATACTAAATAGATTTTTTTCTCTTTATAAAAATAGTAAACATTTTTGTATGTGTGTGTAAATCTAGTACTTTGTATAACAGAACTTACATAACTTAACAATACAAATAAAAAAAACCAACAATTTTTGACAAAATCTACAACCGTTTGCGTTTATGCTTCGGTATTTTACTACATGGAGGTCAAAGCGCCTCAAGTGCTTGTTGCTATTAATCGTAAATAGTTGTAAAAGTGGTGTATTTCTATGAAAAAACTGCTTGCATAGTTGATTTAAAAAATTAGGTTTTTCGCTTTCAGAAAAGAAAACAGTAGCCATTGCATCAGAACTTTGAATTATCTAAAATATTGTGATGTCAGATTTTCACTATCTTTTCTAGTTTACGAGATCTAAACGGGACGAACTTACGGACGGACGGACAGACAGGCCACATAAAACTAATAGCGTCTTTTCCCCTTTCGGGGGTCGCTAAAAAGAGGCACACGAATCGATAATTGATTGATAGTTGACTTACATAAATTTAACTTCAGGATACATAAGCGCCTCCTTGGTAGGCCACCACAGGACGGAAACTTGATTTCTGGCGGGCGGCTGGTACCTCTGTAACATCGGATTGTTGGGATAGTATCGTCTGTAGATACCAAGCAGACGCTCTTCGAAAGCACCCACTGAATCTTCAGTCCTGTTAGTGTATGAAGAAATATAAACTGGCTGATACAATTTAAATTCCGATAATACTTCTCTAAATTGTACACAACGATAGTTAGGGCACTATAAATAAATAACAAGTAATGAAAGATATATATATTTTTTCAAATTGATTATTAATATAGTAAACCACTACCAACCACTTAAAATAAGAAATCATTTCAGTGGAGATTTGTATACCTAGAGGCAAAACTATAAATAGTAAGTTTTCTGGTGTACACAATGTACGGCATACTGAAGTATTGTAAGAAAAGTATTTCAATAAAACGTGCACTAATTTTGGTGCACTTTTCAGCCCTGTTGAACACAATTCTAAGCTCCCTTGCCTGTAGCAGAAGTAAGGTTTTATTATTTAGTTGGTCACAGTAATAGCGTCCTTGACATTGTTAAGTTTGTGTACTTATTTTAAAATCTCTTCCAACCTTCCGATTTTTTTATTTTTTTTTTCAGTTTTTCTTTAGATTTCATTCGATCGCCGCCACATTTTTTTCGTATAATTTTCTTTTCTTTTACTCTAAAACTAAACCTTATTGTGTACATATCTTTCGTCGTGTCCATTACTGAGATTAACTTGTAGTGTAAAAATCCCCCAGTAAAAAACTTAAAAAAAAACAACAACTCCAAAACGACTCTAAGAGAACCCTTTACGACTTAACAGACTCAAGCGCCACCTTGATGATGTTAGAGTGGTCCTCTTGCATCTCATGGAGGCATTTAGGAAATTGTCGTAGCAAGAATAATCTGTACATTTATAGAAGGTTTTAAGGGGCATATTTGTTTCATTATTTACTGAACCTGACAAGACATGAATCAATAAAAAATTAGTAAATGAAGTGTTGCTGATTAATTATTTTATTTAATTTTGAAAAAAGGGGAATAAATTCTACTTAATGAGAGATTTAAATATATATATATATATATATATATATATATATATATATATATATATATTATATACAGGGCTTTTTTTGTGACGGTACGCACCGGTACGGGGTACCGGCGCCTTTTCAATGTAAGGGAAAAAATTATTACTTATCTTGTATTTTAACATGTATTATTAATTTATTAGTAGTTAAAAGTTAGGCGATCCATCACTAAGTACCGGCATCTAATCACTGAGTACCGGCACCAATTTTTTTTTTACCAAAAAAGCACAGTATATATATATACTTCTTATATATATATATATATATATATATATATATATATATATATATATATATATAATGGAAATATTCTCATTATCACTTTCGATATGTTTCGATCTCCCACATTCTCGGATCAAGCTGAAATTTTGCATAATTATTCATAGTCGATAATAAAAGATGAATAGAAGAATCAATCCAAAAATTAACCAATTATTTAATCATTTCGTACTAATAAATTAATTTAGTTATATATATATATATATATATATATATATATATATATATATATATATATATATATATATTTATATATATATATAATATAAATATATATAGCATAAAGGGAGCTAAGCCCTGAAATTTTCTGATAAATGACAGCTATTTGCGGTTCTTTCTCTTAGATACGATTTTTTTTTGTCTATTACTTGTTATGTTTTTCTTGTTCTATTATTACTTCCAAGCAATGTTATGGTTTCCAAGCAATGTTATGGTTTCCAAGCAATGTTATGGTTTCCAAGCAATGTTATGGTTTCCAAGCAATGTTATGGTTTCCAAGCAATGTTATGGTTTCCAAGCAATGTTATTGGTTTTTTTTTGCCTTCCAAGTCCTTTCACTAATAGTTTCTAAATTTAATGTCTCAATATTTTTTGCTGATAATATAATTTCAAAGTAGAAAGCTAAGAGATGCTTGTATTTGTTGGTCTACATTAGTTCTTTCCTCTTTTAAAATCTATGGATCTGGTCGAAACATTCAACAACTAAGGTTGAATACTTACCTTGACCTTGGGTTACAGCTCAAACCACCTGCACCGGCCCGCCACTGGTCAAACATCTGAAAGACCCCCACGTGAGGGTTTGGGGTCCCTATGAACTCAATCTCCAGGTTGGCCGTATTGGAGGGAGTGGCGTATAGTATAAAGTCCGTGAAGTTGAAAAAGTTCAGGTGTTGACTGAACGGGCCAATAGTCACTGCAAAGGAAAACAACACAATATGCAATCAATGAAATTCACAGGATTCTTATCTTATAAGCAACAGACGTTACATCGAAAGAGAAGATAATTACGTCCAGCGCGTATCACTGTGTCAATCTAGTCATGCATGTCAATCAGTGACTTAATAAGCTCTGTCACTGGTTTCCCTGGCTGATTCAGGCAACCCATTCCATGCTCAAATGGCACTATGGAAGAAGGATACTTGAACCAGTATGTTCTAGCATACTTTAGAATGTGCACATGGGCAATAACCCAGGGAATGTAACCGTCAAATATATAATTATAAATTTATCAGCAATAAAATCTTCATCCAACCAAACGATCTGATGTGAGCAAATGCTTTTTTGTACATTAACACACACACACACACACACACACACACAAACACAACTATAAGTAAATATGTTACACATAAAAATAATTTAGCATATTTATTATCAGCTAGAGTTTGCTTCCAATATTTGGCCTACCAGCAGTCCAGCTGAGTGTTTTGAAGACAACGGGTTCGGTACATTTTAAAATGTATCCAGAGTACCATAATGCATTATGTTCATTTGTGAATTAACTCTTTCTTCCATCTCCTTTATTCTTTCTGTTTGATCTCTCTCATGCTCTTTACCCTCTCTCATTCATTTCTTTCATTTCACTGCCTCATCCCCCCGCTCCTCTCTGTCATTCTGTCTCTAACACTCTCTCTTTCTCTCACTCTATTCTCAATTTCTTTCTCTCTCTTTCCCACTCTCTTTCACTCATTCTCTGTCTCTCTATTACACACACACACACGCTCTTTCTCTCTTCATATTTTATTCAGCACGGCATATAGCCTTAACCAGGGAAACTGCCCCCTGTTTTTTTATTGAAGCAAAGGGACACCAAAGGAGAAATCTACAGCAGACGTCAGAAGATATGAATAAAAAGAAATAGTGTGATTAATAAAGCAGAGGTCATCGTGTTTAGTACGGTAGTTGGATTAAATAAAGCTAATTATTATTTATTTATTTTTTTTTTCTTTTTTTTTTTTTTAGGATACCTCAGCTTTTTAGCTTTTGACTTCAGTTGTCGAGCTGTTTACATCCTAGGAATTCTTGGGCCTTTGCCTCTTTTCTTTGACTCTTTTTTGGGCATTGCCTCTTTTTTGGGCTATTGGCCTCTTTTTTTTTTTTTTTTTTTTTTTAATAAAAAAAAGGTGCATATTTTATTAGTAAGCGTACAAATGAAGAAGTTATATTTTAAAGTACAATGATTGCAAAACATAGCAATGCATATAGTTACATTTAGGTTGTCATAATATTTGAACGTTTTAAATTGCTTTGTATATGGCGTTATTTTTTTCCAATAGCATATAATGAATATTTTTGAAATTTAATTCTTAAAATATATGTGGTGAGAATGTCAACATTAGGTAATTAAATAGAAACAATCAAAGAGTGAAAGTAGAAACTTAAATGATATTAAAACATTTTAAACATCGTAGTCACATTTTTTTTCCACTTTGTCTACATTGCTTATGGTTGTTTCCTTTGAGCTTTGCTACATTACCCCAGTTCTTTATATTATTTTCTATCGAACATGCATACACATCTATGTGTGTACACACTTATGCGAACATAGGCATTTAAACTTTTATATTGTTTCTTTTGTTGTCTCCCTTTTAAAGACAATTTTTGATTTCCTCCCTTGAGATTTGGAAAACTACTTCCTCATCATCAAGGTGGAAATCCTGTCTGCTAGAGCAGGGGTCGGCAACCTTTTGAGTCGGAAGAGCCAAAAATTACAATTTACAAAATTTCAAAGTTTAAAAAGAGCCACAATTTTTTTTCTTGCCAACTAGTACTCACACAAAAAAATTTTTGTTGAAAAAAAAATTCATATATAAGTAGTGTTTTTCACAACAAATCATATATATATATACAGCTCCGCCTTCGTAATCGAAGATGAGCCCATTTCTCATTTCCTATGGACTCGAAGATGACTGTAAAGTCCAATCCTCGCTTTAAAAAGCCGGCTTTACGTGGCATGGGTAGGTTTGGTCAGTTGCAGTAGGCCTGCTTATTCTCTCAGCTTTTTCTTGGTTCGGCGCTCTTTCACTCTTGCCACTCTTCTTGCTTCAAATCTTGAGACTCCGAGACTCACAGCTTCATGCCATGAGGAGCGATTGAGAGCTAGTGCTTCCCAGCCATGAAAGTCGATATCGCATTCCTTGAAGGAGCTCTTGAGAGTGTCTTTATAGCGCTTGTATTGACCTCCCTGGGAGCGCTTTCATGCACACAACTCCCCGTACAGAAGTCGTTTGGGAAGGCGATTGTCTGGCATGCTGACCACATGTCTCGCCCATCGAAGTTGGAACCTTTTCACTGTCGCCATGTTGGACAGCTTTAAGATTTCTGTGTCTGGTATATGGTCGGACCAACGCACATTATGGATACTCCTTAGTCAGCGTAGGTGGAAGGAGTTTAATTTTTTGGTGTGGCGGAATATAGGATCCAGGACTCTGATGTAAATAAGTGACGGGAGAACCACAGCACTGTAGACTTTCAGTTTTGTGGATATGCTGAGTCCTCTCCGTTGCCACACTTGTCCTTGAAGTTTGCCAAAAGCAGCACTGGCACGTGCAATACGGAAGTCTACCTCATCATCTAGGTTGGCGTTTGCTGATAAAGTGCTTTCAAGATAGACAAAAGTTTTGACACATCAGATAATATAAATATGGCATTATTAGATAATACCTTTTTTTGTCGGTAACAACTAAAGAAGTAAAAATTTACTTACAACTTTAAATAGTACTTCAATAACAAACGATTGAGCAAACCAATTCAATGGGAGCGTTTGCCTTGCATGGTTTTAGAAAGTTAGAATACATTTGGCTCATAACTTGTTTTTAGTTTCAAATACGACTCTAAATTTTCATTTGTAATTTGGCTTCTTACTTTACTGTTAATTGTAATCATACAAGAGAACGCTTGCTTGCACATAATATGTCGATCCAAAGATAGTCAGCAATCCAAATGCCAACTTTTTCACCTCACTGTAGCAATGTGGAATATTATTTCATGCTTCGAATCAACTCGCGGCATTCCTTTTAAATCTGTCCAATTTTGTTGCGTTACGTACATACATTTCTGGACTTCTAAATTGCTTTTCAACTCTGTAAATTTTTCACCCCACAAAGCTTCACTTTTTTAGATCCATTACCGGTAATTGAATTTCTAGAGATTCAGTATCAATTCCAGATTGTTGAATATGAATTTCGTTACTTTTGCGTTGAGATGATGTACTAGAAATGCTAGAAAGGCTTTGTTGGTTTCAAACTGCTCAAATCTGTCAAGAAATTCATCTTTGATTTTTGTATAAGTGCTGAAGTAATTCGTGTCAAAAGTTGCATTGGTTTTATAACGATACTACTTTAGACATTCAAAATAAAGTAATTGACCGCTCTGAATTTCTTCTGCAAAAAGAATTCATTTTTTTTTACAAAACAAATCAATTCTTTTACCAAAACATAGGCTGGGTTTCCCTTTCCTTGCAGTTTTAGATTCAGCTCATTTCATTTCTGTTATATCGATCATAAAATAAAATTTTTGCAACTATTTGTCGTTCTCTAATTCGATGTGATAAATGCCTTTTTCATCTAGAAATGTATTTATTTCATTCAAGCACAAAGCAAAACGTTTCATCAACTTAAATTTGGAAAGTCATAGCAATTTTTTTTTGGGGGGGGGGGGAAGAAGGAGGTCGGAATAATTAGTCTCCATTTCGTTTAAGAATTCTTTAAACTGACGATGGTAGAGTGCTTTTGACAAAATGCTGTTAATAATCTTGATTACCAAAATTCGATCAAATAAATAATATTTGCTTGTTTAACTAAAGAGCCACAGCTTCACTTCCAAAGAGCCGCATGTGGCTCGCGAGCCGCAGGTTGCCGACCCCGGTGCTAGAGTCAAATAAAGCTAATTATAGAGAAGTGTTACGAACACACCTATCAGACCAAAGAGAGCAAGACTTAGTAATTTTAGTAAAGTCTCAATAGTTTGTAATCTGGTCTGTACAAGCTTGCATAATAAGGTTTAAAATATTGCACATACCAGACCAAGGGGAGAGAAAAATAATGTTTCTTAAATTATTATTACCCGGATGTTCGTGTCTCAGAACGTGTTCAGTTACCTCCCCGGTCGCCTCCACCCAACCTCCCCTCTCAAGCCATTTCCTCTTCGTGTCAACATTACCATTAGAGGATTTCGTCCACACAGTTATGTAACAGTTTGCCAAACGTTGGGAACATTTCATAAACAATCATTACAATCACAGAGATTCATTTCATAAACAATCATTACAATCACAGAGATTTGGAAAGAAAAAAAAATTCAAATGAAACTTGACAATATTGTGGGGATAGATTGTCATAACCTTATGAATTCTAAACTCAAATCTTATCTTATATAATACACATGTTAATAAAAAAAAAGATGCATCTAGCCATGCATCTAGTCATGCATCTAGTCATGCATCTAGTCATGCATCTAGCCATGTTTGTTAACCTATGACTTAAGCTTTGCCAAGTCATTAGCACAAACCCCCTCGTTGTTGGTTGTATTTTTAATGCTGCACCCTCCATATAAAGAAGTAAATAAGAAAAGATTTGGAGTAATATTTGATACATGGACATGACACTATATTGTTTTTTAACAATAAAACATTAAAACAAGTAACAGAAAAAAAAAGACTTTAAAAAATCAGTTCATCCTTTGTGAAGCGCCTTCACCATTCAAATTTTGTATTTTATTTTTTTTTTAAATTTCTAGTTATTTCAAGTTCTTCTATTCCAGTCCAGCTCATTTCTACATAAGACGGTGCGCAAAAAGTTTATGAACACGTCTATCTATTTATTCAGCTCTTTACTGAATACAAAGAAACATTGGAGTCGAGTGCGGGAATACCCGTTGAAAGCAGATTTAAAGTACAAAGAAACATTGGAGTCGAATGCGGGAATACCCGTTGAAAGCAGATTCAAAGTACAAAGAAACAATGGAGTCGAATGCGGGAATACCCGTTGAAAGCAGATTCAAAATACAAAGAAACATTGGAGTCGAATGCGGGAATACCCGTTGAAAGCAGATTCAAAGTACAAAGAAACATTGGAGTCGAATGCGGGAATTCCCACTGAAAGCAGATTCAAAGTACAAAGAAACTTTGGAGTCGAATGAGTGAATTTTAAGGTGATTTCAAACACAATTCTAACGGTCAAACCATAGTTTTTTTTCGAGTAATTGACAGATTCTAAAGGTAACGTTTAAGTCAAAGACAATGACAACTGTCTAATAACCCATGGGTTTGGAAGCCAAGCGCTTTAACATTCGGCTACCACTCTAGCTCTGTCTTGAATGAACGTCTGCAATATCTCTGGCTTCAATCTATCGTTACAATTGCCCCGTGTTCGAACCCTCCCCTCTGCCATCCCCACCCTCCCTGCAAGCTTTGGGCGAGGACGTAGTAGCCATTTGTTTTTTGAAGGAACATCGGATGCTTCTAAAACCAAGCAAAAAATATCCTCCACTTTCAACGATGCAGACAACATTACTATGTTCCTAAGGCTTGAGAGATGTTTATATTTCGGACACAATTTTGTAATACTGTTCTTCTTTACTGTATTTGAGATAGTGGATCTCCAGAAAACAAAATCAATTAAATTTAGCTCAGACAATTTTATTTGACTTAGATTAGATCTCAGTCTAAGTTTAAACTCTCCATCCAACAGTTTTGTGTTGTTCTATTTAAAGGCATTGTCTTAGGGCCCAAAGATTAAAGATGAGTGCAGTATTTTACGTGTCAACGCAGACCCGTTGCGACCTATATATTTTGCATCTCTGATGCGGACAAGGCCATTCACCGCCTGAAATATTCCTTTGAATTAATTTTCCCCAGTTTATCAGATATGGGTCAAGTCATCTGTCTCATTAAGGTCAGTCTTATTTAACCTTTTATCTTGAGTTGGAAAAAAACGTATATTAGTCTAATGTATTACATTATTAAAGTATATCTAAATTTAGATATAATCCAACAATTTTCTTTCCTCGTTGAGAGATTACTAAAAGTGTTCAATATCTCCAAACATTTTTTTGACTAGATTTTACCTTAGAAAAAACAAACTTTGTGATGGGGTATTAGAGCCTTCTAGATCTTTAAAATTAGCGTTATAATGCCCGGCTAGTATATTGTTACGTATTTCTGAATTTTCTGGCTAGATGTATTAGTTGGCACACAAATAAAAACACAGCAAAGAACTTGACGACTAAACTTTCAGTTTCATATAACTTTAATGACTATTAACTCTAACAATTTATTACTTTAACATGTAGCGTAGAAGACTGTACAATATCTGTCAGTTTACAGTTAGCTATACTTCGTTGCAATTCATCTCTTCACTTCGTTGCAATTCATCTCTTCACTTCGTTGCTATTCATCTCTTCTTAACTTGCATCGAGCCGTATTCCACAGAACAGACCAACGACACACTTCCCAGTGTCGCTCCAGGTCTCCCAAAGCTGAACCAAGTCGTACTCAAAGTCTACCGAATCAGAGCCGCACACGTCTTACATCGACTGTATCGACTGTAACGACTCAAGTCCACTGTAGTTCGCTGTATAGACTTTAACGACAGCAGTTCACTCCAGTTAACTCTACGCTAGTTAACTTGCATCGAGTCGTACACATTTCTTTTCCATCGAGCCGCACACGTCTTACATAGTCTGTATCGACTGTAACGGCTCACTCACGACTCCATACGACTCCATACGACTGACTTTCACATTAACTCTCTGGCTTATATAGAGTCCCTAATCGCTTGTCCAAAGCTGCACAAACACGGCCAGTATCCTCTGGAATAACACGTAAGGAAACGTCACATCCTGTCTTTGTTTATACATGTAGATTCAAGAAAACATTGGCTGCAGTGTCATCTTGCCGGGGTCACAAGTTGTGACCTCTATCTGTCACAGGACATTGCTAGTACCTTTTGGAATAACATGTAAGGACACGTCACATCCTGTCTCTGTTTATACATGTACATTCCAGGGAACACCAGCTGCTGTGTTATCTCGTCGGGGTCACACGTTAACCTCTTCCTGTCACTGGTCATTTGTAACAATATATATATATATATAAGAGCAACAACATAGCTTGTCCATATATTCGTTACTCACTACTGTATTCAGTCAAAGTTATGTTCCCAAATTAAAAGAGGGCTAAAAGTCTAATTATTCAATTTAAACAAAATATGAAAAACAGGCAGGAACTAACCCCCCCCCCCCCAAAGTTTTTTTTCCAAAGAGAAAGCAAAAAGAAAACAAAAACTGGTAATACATCTATATATATTTATGAATACAATTAACCAAGAAGCTTATAATAAATTCATCAAGAGATAGAACCAAGCCTTGTTGGTTCGGATTTACTAGATGACAAAAGGAATTGATAAATATTTAATTTCCCAAATTTATATTTCAACTTTAATAGTACAGTCGATACTTCTAACACTTCTAAGTTTTAATAATCGAATGTTCAATTTCAGCAAGTTTAAATAAACACAGACTGGAGTTAATATTTTTATCGAAATAGGACAAACACAAAAGTCAGATGACCACATAATGGTCAACTAATTGTGAGTTTGCCCAACCTAGAACTGACCTTCTATCGGCTCCCCACTTGTAATTCGAGGCTGCCTAGAGCGAGTATAGAGTTTAAAGGGCGCCGCATTCTCCTGGTATTGCGACTTGGAATTGACCAGGTAGTTACAGTGGCTCGTAGGATCCGCCGATCCCTGGGAGGAGACGGTGACAGCCATCATCGCCACGACACAGACTCCAAGGGCCGCCGATAAGAACATGATCACAGTAACGAATATGCACCGACAATGGAACAATATGCACCAATGAAGGCGAGTAGGTAAAAAAATCGGAATTAACCAAAAATAATTCCCTGAAAATGTTTCTTGTTACACCGTCTGCTAATGAATGCCTGGGACGTCTGCTTCTCCCAGTCCGCCAGTTGTTGCAGGTGGCAACGGGCTACGAACAAGAGGGACCTGGCGTTTTTTACACTGATCTACCTGTTATTTTGGTCTTTTACTGTTTTTTTTTTCTTCTCTTGTGTTTTTAAATTGTGTCAGTAACTTCCTGCGCCTTAATCCTATGAAAGAAAAAAAGGGGGGAGGAGAGGGAGGGCTATATGTAGCAGGAGGGGGGAGGCTAGGTGGTCAACAAAGAAGTCGACGTAAGGGGAACTATTTGTATAGGTAAAAATATTAAATGCTGACAGATGTAGTGTCTGTTGATTTAGTTTACCAAATGCATCGTCTGCGCAAAAATGTTACCAAAACAAAGGAATACCGTAGTATTTTCAGTTTATATTGTTAAATTACTTTTTTTTTAAAACTCATTTTTACAAAGCTTATTTCAACTGACTCTGTCTGTCTGGTAAAAAGTTTGTACACGCGATTTCTCACACAGCCGATTATTGGATCAAGCTGAAATTTTGCACAATTATTCCTTTAACCTGACAACACAAGAATCAATTTAAAAAAATAATGTTATGAGGGACTAGGAGGAATGGGGGTGGTGGTGGTAAAAAAAATGTTTACTTTTCAAAATCTATTATTCATTCTGAATCATTTATTATTAACGGCAAAGTAAAGGCTGTTACAATATGCAATCAGCTTTACAAAGAAGGAATGTTCTGTTGCTCGTTTAAATACATTTGTTATCATTTCCGTAGCCTATTATTACGCTTCTATTCATAACCTCTAAATAAATGACTAAAACAATTTTTTTTGTTACTTTCTGGTCCTCTTCCTTCTGTTTTATCCTAGTTTGCCACTTCTCCCCCACCCCTCATTTCTCAGCCATTTTTTTTCCCCCATTTTTCATCTAATTTCCGAAAATAGAAATCGTGTCTCTGTCTGTCGCCTGGCTTACATTAGAGCTGACAGGAGCACATCAAACTTTCTAATTGTCAAGACACAGGAACACTGCAAGGGAAGAAATAGGTTACAGTTAAGACCTGGACACCTTGCTCTGAGCATAGTGAAGTATACAGACTTTCACATGGACACCACCCCCACCTTTTTTTTCGTTCATCGCCCCCCCCCCTCTTCCTTTTCTGACATTTATTGTATTTCGGCTTGTCATCGGAATGGGTCACGCTCCACTGGTTAATACCGAGATCATAGACCGTCATCCTGTAATTTAATTTTATATGTTAGGAATTTGAAAAACATAACTCTTACATATATTTGCGGGATATATAGGCCCAACGTTACTTTAAAGTGCATTCTCAATACGGGACATGTACACATTTATAAATCATAACATAAAAATTGATCGTAAACTTAAAACGTCGGCAAGCGTAATCCAATGGCACACAATACAGTCTTGTACAAAAAAGGAAATGTTTATGTAAACAAAACTAGGCAGCTAACGCTGATTGTAACTTGCGAGTTTCAAAAATATTTCAGAAATGAAGATTGATATCTGTGGCATTTTACGTCTCGAGAGACGATCTTCTCTTGATATATCTTATCCCAAACCTTACATAGGACGTCAGGGAATGGCAGCAAGAAGGCTTCGAACTTGGGAGCATCGTGACTTACGCAGACGGCAAAAAGATAATCTAAATCGACCACCAGCGGACAATGCTTATGTCCGAGCTGGCAAAATATGTAGGTCGCAGGTGGGTCTGGGTATCAACATAAAATAATGCACTTCCCATTAATATTCGGACTTGAAGACAAGCCTTGTATAATGCACTTAATTTTATTGTCCTTTACTTCGTTTATAAGAATGCAGATACAATTCTGGTATTTTAAATAAGTCCGTTGACGTGTGACCACTGTATTGTTAAGGTAAATGTAGTCATTTATATAGCTTTAAAACTGACTAACAAATTTCATACATATATCTAAAGATGTTGTGTTGAGAGTTGAAAAAACATTCTTTACATAGATTTACATTTATAAACAGTAGAACACCCAACGACACAGCACAATTAAAATAAATTGTAAATGAACAAGTCTGTTCAGTGGTGCGTTCTAGGATAATAGAAAGATTATGTTCTTATTCAAATCGAGATTTTTTTGTACAATAGTGCATTAGAAGGGGCGCAGTGGCTGAGTGGTCAAGTGCTTGGCTTGCGAACCTGGGATCCAGCGCTCAAATTTCTGAACGCTCCTGTCGCCCCCGAGTTCACCCAACCCTAATGGGTACCTGACTTAAGTTGGGGAAAGTAAAGGCAGTTGGGCGTTGTGCTGGCCACGTGACACCCTGCTCGTTAACCGTTGTATTTGTATGTATCACGTGTTGGGGTTGTATGTATCACGTGTTGGGGTTGTATGTATCACGTGTTGAGGTTGTATGTATCACGTGTTGAGGTTGTATGTATCACGTGTTTGGGGTTGTATGTATCACGTGTTGGGGTTGTATGTATCACGTGTTGGGGTTGTATGTATCACGTGTTGGGGTTGTATGTATCACGTGTTGGGGTTGTATGTATCACGTGTTGGGGTTGTATGTATCACGTGTTGGGGTTGTATGTATCACGTGTTGGGGTTGTATGTATCACGTGTTTGGGTTGTATGTATCACGTGTTTGGGTTGTATGTATCACGTGTTGGGGTTGTATGTATCACGTGTTGGGGTTGTATGTATCACGTGTTGGAGCAACAACTGGGGCACGATGTTGTCTCCAGGAACAGACGTCTGATGAAATGCAACTTTATGTACCGGAAGTTTACGGCAAGTCACGATTTGTATATGCGGGGTATCTAAGAATTTGAGTAATTTAAGTTAACATGCATGACTAGATGCATGACTAGATGCATGACGCGTAGGACGTAATCATCTTTTTTTTTTTTAAGTAACGTCTGTATTTTATAAGTTAAGGAGATAGGGGATTTTGTTGTTACTTATTTTGTAATTTGTATTTTGGTTCAGCGCTATTACATGCTTTTAGCTTTCTCAATCTGGACCAGTTGGAAAAATGGGGGTGCTGGTGGGGGAGAAAGAAATGAATATCTGGGTGGATTTGACAATAATTGGTTTTTAAAATTAATTTAAAAAAAAAAAGGAAAAACCTGAAATCGAACTCGTGACTCGCGCCACCTGGGGCAGATGTGCTAACCACTCTGCTAGTGAGGTAATAATGACTTGAGAAGATTATGTATAGTTAAATATTGTTTCTTTCAATTTAGAGCAGCGACCTATAAAGGGGACTAATCTAGCTTATACCCTTAATTCGGTCAAGTACAATTTCTTGCCCTTGTTCGCGAAACCAAACAAAATAATTAATTATCAGTAGTTAATTAACTAATTGGTTATTTTATTGATTCTTGTGTTGTCAGGGAATACAAATAATTGCGCAGAATATCATTTTAGCCCGAGTTTAGATGTCGGAAAAATAACGTGTACAAACAGATAGACAGACAGACAGACAGAGTGACTTGATATACGCTTTGTAACAAAAGTATATAAAAAAAAAGCTATGCACAAAAGCACAATAAGACCAGTATTTATGCAAGTGAAACCTGAACACTGACAAAATCAACAGAAAATCTGTTCAATACTCCGTAAGGAAAATCCTTAGAAAAATTAATGGTGATATAAACGATGAAACGGGATAAAAAACAGGTACTAACCAGGAGTAATACAAGTTATTTAAAGCACCTCTATAATGAAGGAAATAAAATAAAATTAAAATAAAACAGTATACGTTGGACAGGTCACCTCGAAAGAATGCCAAAGAGCAAAGATTATTTACCGGCTAAAACCAAAAGGCAGGCGCCCCAAAGGCCGACCACGAGCTTGATGATGTAGAGCCCGATCTTCAACAACAGAAGAGTTCGGGAATGAAGATGAAAAAGCTCAAGAATGAACCGAGTCAAAATAAGTGTTGAAGCGAGGTCGTGAAGTCGGATCTATGACGTGGCAACGTGCTATTGGTCTAAACAGCACACACTTTGCGACGTCACAGGTCAGTGTTGAGGCCTTCTATAACTATGGTCTCGGTTGAAAAAAAAACAACTAATTTCATAAAACTCACTAAGATTCCCACACACATCTAAAAAAAACAAACAAACACAAAACAAAACAAAACAACTAAAAAAAAAACAACAACAGACAAACGAAGCAGATGGGTACACAGCATCAACACGTAAACACTGTAATGACCAACCTTGTATTGGATGTCCAGGCGTTACCTCTGGTACCCTCGCTGTGGTGAAAATTTTAAAAGGTGACCCCACGCTGACCTCTTGGACCCCAGCGGCATTGGTACCAGCGTTGACGAGGTAGTCGCAGTTGGACATAGTAGGGTCTGCAGTTTTTTGACAAGTGATCAGGCCAATAATCACGGCCGCACTTGTAATGAAAACTACAACTTTCATTGTGTAGACTGGTAGACCAAATGAGACAGTTGGCTGTGTCTTGTGTCCGGTATTTGAAGTGGACTATTTATCATAACCTGAAAAAAAACAAACAAAGGGCATAGGAGATTATAAATAATATAGAAAGCGTATTTGTTTAAGTTAAACGTTAAAGTGGAGAAATAATTTTTTTTAATGACAATCATATTTTAAAAAGTTTTTTTGAAACTTAAAATTGTGTCTTTTAAGAACTTTGGAAGTCAACAAATATTGTGTGAAAAGGGTAGCGAATAATACAGCAGTAATAGTTGGCGTGCATGAGAAACAGTTCCCAGGCTTCAATCATGACACTGCCAGACTCCTGCCGATGGTGATGGCACAGAACAACAATTCATTACCTCAGGATTTCACAAGGACAACAATTGTTAGAAGAAGATTGAAGCTGTATCTGTCTATGGTACATAATAACGTTATATGACATTTAATAGAATCCAATAGTGTCAACTAGTATTGTTAACCATTAATATTTTTAATGTATAAAAGTAATTGGTTATAATTTTTTTTATTCAAAAATAAAATAAAAAATACATTCAAAATCAAAAAAAAAAAAAACCTGCACAGCAAACATATCCCACCAAAAGCTAGAGAGATAAGCTATATACTTATCCTTGGGATGACCCCCATGGTTAGAAAAAGGGCAAATGACCGTAAATGTAAATTATGCCGTCTTGAAAATGCTGATAATGAGAAACACATGTATTTGGAATGTCCATTATTCCTTAAGGTTAAATGTACTGTAAGGGACTTATTAGAATCAAACTGTGGCAACTATGTAAATGTTAACTTGTCTATTGTTTTAAACAAGCTGCCGAAACTAAAAAATAAAATGATATATGACTATAAAAAAAAAAAATAGTTCTACACACATGTACCTCAAAGAATAGTCTTTGGCCCTCAACTTTTTCTAATTTACATTAATGACGTACCGTATTGCATTAGTTCTGGAACGAAAGTCAAGATTATTTGCAGACGATTACATAATATATAGAATCCATAATATATAGAACATTAAAAACAACACAAGATACTGAAATTTTACAAAAAAAAAAAAAACGAATTAGAAGAATTACAGAAATGGGAATCAAATTGGAGTATGTCTTTCCACCCAGAAACTTTCCTATTATTAAGTGTAACAAGAAAAAATAAAATAAAAACTACTTACTTAATTCATGGTAAATCAGTCACACAGACTAAAAACTCAAAATAGCAATAATAAATAAAAAGTTACCATGGAATCCCCATATTGATGAAGTTATTAAAAAATCAAGCAAGATATTATCGTTTATTAAAATAAAACTAAAATACTATTTAACCTTGGTTAGGCCAATATTAGAATATGTATTCTCTGTTTGGGACTCCTCAACTCAAGAAAACATTAAGAAACTAGAACAAATACGAACTAAAGTAGTGAGATTTATAACAAACGAATATTCCATTTTGATTAGAGTAACACCATTAGTTGAATTACTAAACTTAGAGACACTTCAGGACAGAAGAATTAAGTAGCTATAATACATAAAACACAAACCATAATTTTTAAATAGAAAAACAAAACCTGATGAAATACTCAGAAAGACACAAAGATAGAGGGGCATTTCTTATTTCATATGCTTGAACAAATTCATACAAGTGATCCTTTATCCCTAGTGTCATTATAGAGTGGAATGGGTTGCCTGAATCAGCCCTGAAAACCAACGACTTGGTAGAGTTTAGCTCATTGATTAACATACATGACTACATTTACATATGAAATGCGTAGGAAGTAAATATCCTTTTTTTTAAAAGTAAAGTCTGTAATACATAAGATAAGAAGATTCGTTATGTTGAGTGAAAGTTAATATATTGAATTGGTGATGTCAGTCGATGCCAGTGAGGTTAAAATTGTGCCTGATTGATATTTTATACGCTTCTTGTGGGTCATCCTCTTTTAAGCTCGCGAAAAAGATCGCAGAAAAATATATGTAATAAAAACAGGAAGTAATATTTTAAAATGACATTTTTTGGGCCTACAAAGAAAAAATTTAAAATCAATGAGTCTTTCATGTTGTTGAGTTGAGACGACAGTCCAGAGCGCATACCAAGAAAATATGAGACGTTTTAAAATTGATAATCTTATAAAACGACCGTTGCTTACAAAGTGACGTACTGATAACATGGCGTAACATTTTTTTTTCGCATTTCATTGTTACTGTAGCGTAACAATATGAAACTATCTGAACACACGTGTCGTTTACCTGGATGGACGTCAGCTAATTACCTGGACGTGACCTACTTAACACACTTGCTATTGGCGTCCCAACTAATTTATACAATTAAAGCCCCGGCTTTCTACAGGCTTATATTTTTTAAAGTGTATAATTCTTAAAATAAGGATCCAGACATTACAGGAGAACCTAATTGTGTTGACAGTCCTAGTTGAAGTATCTTCTGGAAATGTTGATATTATTTTTTATTTTTTGGATCTAGAATTTAAAACTAATTTCTTACGATATCGCAACTATTTGAAATAGGGGACATTAATATATTTATATAAAAAGATCAACATTTTTTTTATAGCTATTCTCTCTTTTTTTTTTTTTTTGGGGGGGGGGGGGAGTGGGGTCATTCAGTAATACGGAAGCTGCATAAGTGAAATACTTTCGGTATCTTACTGAATGTTTTGATGTGGGTCTTGACTAAAATTTGACATCTTCCAGAGTAGATAGAAACACAACAGAACATTTTGAGACTATGTTCTACCGCACACTTCAGACTTGATATTCAGTTAAAAGAAGTTTATGGTACGGGAGGCTGTGCGGTGTCTGAGCGGTAAAGCGCTTGGCTTCCGAACCTAGGGGTCAGGGTTTGATTCCTGGTGAAGATTGGTATATTTTATTTCAGGATCTTTAGGGCGCCTATGAGTCAGCCCAGCTCTAATGGGTACCTTACATTAGTTGGGCCAAAGTATAAGCGGTGTGTCGTTGTGCTGGCCACTTGACACCCTCGTTAACCATGGGCCATAGAAACAGATGACTTTTGCATCATCTGTCCCATAGATTACAAGTTATGAAAGGGGACTTTACACTTATAAGGTACGGGAATTAATCTTTAAAAAAAAATGTTCTAAGACGACTAATGAATTAGTTTTTGGGCTTAAATGTGAAGTAATTTAAGGGAAGTAACCCTCTTTAAAAATCAGATTTCACATTTTCAATAATTATTTCCCTTGTTATTTCAAAATAATTTTTTGGTAGAAGTAACTAATTATTTTAATTTTTTTTAAGCATGTCTTTAGTAAATAAAAATTAGATTGTTAAAATCTAGCCCTAAAGTCAGACTTGACATGGGTTTGAACTGAAGGTCATCGCAGTAAAGTCCGAAGCGTATAAACATAACATTCTTGAATAAGTTTTTATTGTTGCGATAATGTTTGATTTTCATGTGCATTCTAAAACAGTCACGTGTCATTAAAGGTCAGAGTTCACAAGTGACAGTCTACCAGAACATAGAAACTGTGTGCTTGTATGACCGTTGTAATACATAAGTATTCCCGAGACGAGCGCGCAAAGTTTTGACGTCTTACAAGGGTTGCACAAACACTTTCAAACATTCTCAGACATTTAGAGAGATGTTGTCTTGACACGCTGGCATGAATACTGACATATGAACCCTTGTCCTAGTTAAAATGTCAGGTTAAAACTAAGTACAAAAGCAGGTTATTAAAAGCCCAAAGAAATAAACTTGATATCATACGACAATTATATTTTTATCAGTCGATTCCACACACCAGGGCCACAGCCCACACATCAGTCCTCCTCACACACCCACACAACAAACACATACACACTTATTTGTGTTTCTTAGTAGTTCTGGAAACAAATTCATTACGAATTTGTAAACTAAAGATAGAAAGCGAGATGAGACGGATCAAAGAACTGTATGGTTGACATATCTATATCATTGATCTATCACGAGATCTCTTAAACTGTCCGCATCAAACTTCATAAACAGAAAGAGAGTAAGTAAAAGTAAAATTAAGTTCCTTAAGAACCTTGTGGTCTATAGTGAAGATGATGTAAAGGTCATCTGTTTCTGTGGGCTACGGATAGCAAGGATGTCATGTGGCCAGCACAACGACCAACCGCCTTAACTTTTTCCCCAACTAATGTCAGGTACCCATTAGAGCTGGTGGGACTCAGAGGCGCCCAAAGATCCCAAAATTAAATATCCCAGTCTTCACCAGGATTCGAACCCGGGACCCCCGGTTCAGAAGCCAAATGATGCTTTACCGCTCAGCCACCGCGCCTCCTTCAGAAAGAGAGAGCTGGACGTTAAATTTCATTGTAACAATGATGCTAATTCACAGGCCAGAAAAAGTTTGTTAGGTTAATAGTTAAAATGAGTTCCGTTTATTAAAATAAAAGCAAAATTAAGTGTGTGTTTCGGCCACAATAATATAAAGCTTGGAAAAATATCAACGGGCGTAACCGGTGTGTACTGCTAGTTATAGATAAAGCAAAACATTTGTACTGGGGATTGGGACACCAAATTTGAATCATTAATTTGTTCTTGTTTACACTTTACTTGTTCATATCACGCCTATTTACAATGCACGGCAGAATGAGAGAAAAAGAAGAACAAGCGATATAAAGAAATATGATGGCAACATTATGGAAACCTAAGACCAATGTAAGAAAATGAAAAGAGGAAAATTGGCAGAGATTTTGAAATAAATAGACAAAATAAACAGTGTCAAAGATGCCATGCTGAAAGATAACTGTTGTCAATTAATACTAACATGAAAAACACAAAACAAAAATACATGAAAAACAATCAAAGATTATTTCAAGTGTAGTCGCATCGATTAGTTTAGATCAGTATTGTCATTAAATTTGTATTAGATCTAGAAAAACAACAATACATCTGTGAGATTAGAAATATTTTTACCAATTGTTTTTGCTAAGCGCTATTTTATGCTTTTTGATTTGTCAATACGCAATGACCTTATCACTTATCTAGATCAGTTGGGAAACTTGGGGGGGGGGGGGGGCGGGAGAAAGAAAGGGAGATAAGGGTGGATTTTACCGTAATTTTTTTCTAAAAGCATTTATAAAAAAGAAGGTGAGAACGACCTGCATTCGAACTCATGACTCACGCCGACATTCTAACCACTCTGCTAGTGAGGCACTTATCAAAATAGAAGATTGTATAGTTATCTAGTGTTTATTTCAAACTTACTTTAAAGAGTGACCTACAACACTTAGTTTAAACCACCACATCTGTCAAGTACAATTTCTTTCCCTTGTTTAAGATACCAAACAAAATAATTAATTACCTTAATCATCTAATGTGTTAATTTTTTAAATTGATTCTTGTGTTGTCAGGTAAAAGAAATAATTTTGCAAAATTTCAGCTTGATCCTAGATTGGGAGTGGTAGAAATAACGTGTACAAACTTTTTACGAGACAGAGTAAGAATATATAAGTTATGTCGAAAAAAAAATCTTTGCTACTAGCGAAAGAAATTTGATTGTAAAGTGCTGAGTAAAGCACACAAATTATCAAATAATTTATCAAGATACTTCGCTTAACGATACGTCCATGGCAATCTGAACATACAAAAAATAAAAATAAACTTCATAGAATCCTAAGTGCTACTGTTAAAGCCATTGGCAAAAAGACAAACCCCATTTGGGCAGCTGTTTAGGACAAACATCCTAAAAAAGGTAAAAAGATTCTAGAAATAAAAATCACTCTTTGGGTCAGGATTTTGCGATTTTACCACCACAAAAGAGATACAAGACACAAATGGCAAAGACAAACAGACATAATCACTATTTTTTTTTTTTTTTTTTTCCTCTTGTAATCAAAGTATTAAATAGACTGTCTGATGTAAACTTTAACACATGTAAATTATGGGTGAGTATTGTGAGAATGTATTTTTTTTTATAGTTATAATGTTTTGTTTGGTGTAATGCCAGTGGCGTTGCAGGTACCCTTGGGCCCGGGTTCAAGAACATCTTGGTGGGTCCCCCGCCAGCCAATAAGTCAAATTTAGTGTGTGACAAAATTTAGTTATCTAAATGCAATGACAATCCAATGTAAATATCGTACCTTTTTTTAAAAAATAAGTTTTTCGAATGGATGGTTTTGAGGTCATACGATGAGAATGTGTGGGCATTGGCATCGTATTGGTTTCAAAATCAACCACCGCAAGAAAACAAAGAAACAAACAAACTTCGAATGGATGGTTTTGAGGTCATACGATGAGAATGTATGGGCATTGGCATCGTATTGGTTTCAAAATCAAATACCGCTGGAATCCGCTATCGGAATAATCTAAATAGGCACTCGCTGAACCTCCAAGAAAACATTTAACATCTATATTTCATTAAGTATGGGGATCCAACCCAGGACTTGTGTGACAGGCGCGAGCTAAATGGGAGATGGCATAAACACGGCTTGGTGTTGGACCGAATTGATGTTGGAAATCAAGTGCCAGTGCTTCTTGTGACTGAATTAGAGACAGTATTATAAGCGCACATTCTTAAAAGCACGGGATAAAACGATATTATTAATTAATATCTTTTCGTTTTAAGACGAAGTAATATGTAAGCATGTAGTTTAAATATTGGACTATTAGTGTTAAGTTAAATTTTAATTTAGGTGATGGCCAGAGACTGTAGATGTATACGACGTAACCACTGCCTGCTACACAAGTAAATATCACTCCAGTATTGCGAGGACTATAGGACGTAACCACTGCCTGCTACACAAGTAAATATCACTCCAGTATTGCGAGGACTATAGGACGTAACCACTGCCTGCTACACAAGTAAATATCACACCAGTACTGCGAGGACTATAGGACGTAACCACTGCCTGCTACACAAGTAAATATCACACCAGTACTGCGAGGACTATAGGACGTAACCACTGCCTGCTACACAAGTAAATATCACACCAGTACTGCGAGGACTATAGGACGTAACCACTGCCTGCTACACAAGTAAATATCACTCCAGTACTGCGAGGACTATAGGACGTAACCACTGCCTGCTACACAAGTAAATATCACACCAGTACTGCGAGGACTATAGGACGTAACCACTGCCTGCTACACAAGTAAATATCACACCAGTACTGCGAGGACTATAGGACGTAACCACTGCCTGCTACACAAGTAAATATCACACCAGTACTGCGAGGACTATAGGACGTAACCACTGCCTGCTACACAAGTAAATATCACACCAGTACTGCGAGGACTATAGGACGTAACCACTGCCTGCTACACAAGTAAATATCACTCCAGTACTGCGAGGACTATAGGACGTAACCACTGCCTGCTACACAAGTAAATATCACACCAGTACTGCGAGGACTATAGGACGTAACCACTGCCTGCTACACAAGTAAATATCACACCAGTACTGCGAGGACTATAGGACGTAACCACTGCCTGCTACACAAGTAAATATCACACCAGTACTGCGAGGACTATAGGACGTAACCACTGCCTGCTACACAAGTAAATATCACTCCAGTACTGCGAGGACTATAGGACGTAACCACTGCCTGCTACACAAGTAAATATCACACCAGTACTGCGAGGACTATAGGACGTAACCACTGCCTGCTACACAAGTAAATATCACACCAGTACTGCGAGGACTATAGGACGTAACCACTGCCTGCTACACAAGTAAATATCACACCAGTACCGTTTGATCGTCTAAAGAGCTGAGCCGAAGGCTCTTCGAGCTCAAAGTTTGAAAAAAAACAACTGTTTGGACGCCAAACAGTAAAAAAAAAAAAAACCTGTGGGAACACAGTTCTGTTTGAGAGAGACCCGAGTCAATGCCTATGTAAAGCATTGCTGTTTCCAATGCCTTTGGCCCCCGACGCATGCTTGGCTGCACATGGCCGAAGGCCGAGGACACCGGGAGCCACCGCCATTTTCCTTCGTTATACCAAGGTAACAGTGGGGGACTCGCCATTTGTGTAACTGTGCCTTGAGGAACAGCGCATGGATGTGTGACAGGTTTATGGGGACTCTTTTGCAACCCCGCCCGTGCAATGGGTGGACTCTCGTCTACCCGTGGGCATCCCCACGGGAGTCTTGTGTTGCTACCCATTTAGCCTAACCACTTCCTCTAATGGCCGTTTCCACGCGAGCGCCACGATGAGGCAGAGTAGCGTGCTAGCGTCACACCAGTACTGCGAGGACTATAGGACGTAACCACTGCCTGCTACACAAGTAAATATCATTCCAGTACTGCGAGAACTATAGGACCTAACCACTACCTGATACACAAGTAAATATCACACTATTACTCCGGGTTCAAGAACATCTTGATGGGCTCCTCTCCAGCAAATAAGACAAATTTAGAGTATGACAAAAAATGAGTAAACTAAATGTAAAGACATTCCAATGTAAAAATCGTACCTTTTTCTTAAAAAAAAAGTAATTATGTCATAACGTTTGATTCAGTTAGGACTGCATATAAGTAATAGTGTCTTAAAAGTCAATGTTTTTACAACTTCTTAACAGAGTTAAACGACTTAAAAGTGTTTCAAATGAACAAACAAATGTTCTTCCTAAGTTCTAATGTGGGCTCCAACTGGCCTTGAGGCATGGGCCCAAGCGTAATGAGCTCCTTCGCGCCATGGTTGCTACGCCACAGCTGTGGGCCCCTATTGCTTGTGGGCCCGGGTTCATTGAACCCCTTCGCGCCATGGATTCTACGCCACTGTGTAATGCACACATTGTAAGACAAATTTCCTTACGAAGATCATTATTATTATTATTATTATTTATAGATTAGTCTCCAGAGTTGAAAATTTCTAATGCATTAAACAAGATAAACTCAGTGTTCATTAGTTTGGTGTTGTCATTATGTTCATAGGTGTTACGAAGTTACGTTTCCATACTACGTTCTGTTCAACTCGTAGTACTTTTAAAACACAAGTTTGTATGTAACTTGTAAACGTGAGTGTGAATTGGAAAGAGATATTGATAAACGCGTGTTAGAGTGAGCTGTGTTGAATAAATATCTGACACGATTTACATATTTGTAAAAACAAAATTGTTTGTTTATTGGGTCTTACATGGTCTATGTGATAAAGAAACACAGACAGAACGTGATATGTTGATGTAAATGAGACTTTCACGTGCTGCTTTAAGCCAACCAGTAAATGAATGACGTCTTACGAAATTTTTTGTGATATTTATTGGCATTCGATTTGGAGCGCCCATGTTTGATATAGAAGTTACTAACAACAAATTCCACAATAATGAATGCTTTTTTTCCCTTCGGTATTTAGTTTGAAACAAATTTCAGGATATCAACGAAAGGGTTAAATCTTTAATAATACTTATGACAAACATGTAGGTGTTGGTATACTATCTGACCTTTGTGACCTATAGGGGGGGGGGAGACCGTTCATAGTTTGCTGGTTTGTCTAAAAGTTGTTGATGGCATGATTTGTTACTGCGTTCCAGAGATTTGCTTTGGTGTTACGAACATAAAGACCTACGATCTATAAAAGCTTGAGTTTTATTAATAAAATTGGTTGCTGTAACTATGAATAGAAGTTTATTAATCGAGTTACTGACAGAACAGCGGGTGAAAGAAAAAATGAAATTATAATTATAACAAAATTATTTAAAATACAAAGATGAGATAATTAATAAGACTTGTCTTTGAGTCCGAAGATTAATGATGGATATGATGATCCCGTTTATATAAATCCAAAAATAAATTAAAAATACAATAATTTATATCGCCAATTAAACACAAAAGAGGTGCAGTGGCGTAGATACGGTGGGGGGAGGAGGGGGAGAATTTGAGAATTCCCCCGGGCCCCCACTTCAGTGTTTTTTACATAAAAAATTAAAATATTACGAAAAATGTAGGGGCCCCCAAAGAGGTCAAGCCTCCCCCGAGCCCCCAATTGATGGGCAATTCCCAGATACGCCCCTGAAGAGGTGTCTAGACTTTCCATAATAATGAACATCCATTGACTTCCAAATAACTTCAAAGACTTCGACGCCGAAATATTTAGAAACTTAAGTCCTCCCGCGTCATTCGGCGCCCATTTCGGCAAACTCTCTCCAAAGTGATCTCTTAAAGGCGACATACACAGCTGGTGCTGGTGCAACTTTGAATAAGCCGGTAAAAATGTAATACTTGTGCCCACTGGGGGATATATGAACTTCTGAACATACGAAATTCTTCCCTAGTGCTATTAGAGCATGGAAAGGGTTGCCTGAGCTAGCCAGGAAAACCAGTGACTTGGCAGAATTTAAGTCATTGGTTAATATGCATGACTAAATGCATGACGCGTAGGACGTAATCATCTTCTTTTTTGAAGAAACGTCTGTATTATATAAGATAAGAAGTTAAAACGTAAAAGTCGAATATAAAAACATTTTGTTAAAGATTTGTGAAATATAAAGTTTTATACAAAAATAAAGAATAATAAAAGTTACATCTTCATGAAATGTTCACCCACCTTCAAGTAGCGTAACGTATCAGCACGACCCCGACATGTGACTTAACACGATAGTAACTATACTTACTATACTAATTCTGTGGTTCAAACTACACGGAACTGCCCACGACCTCATGTAAAGGATTTTTTTAATGTGACTACTCGATTAGTTATTGTTCTACGCCGAATAAATTCGTTTGAACACAGTATCACAGAAACGAAATACAACACACAAGATCTCACTTAAGTCCAAGCACGGTCAGAGAGTGACCACCACATGTCGAGACTAGAGGGACAACGGTCTCTCCGAGGAGGAGGATATTAAGTTAAATACATTTCCAGGACCTTGTGTGGGACACACGACGTTAATCACACGTGAGTCTTAGCGAGAACTTAAAGGAGACTGTTTTATCTATTCACACATTCAGAGAGATCTACGGCCAAACTTAAAAAAAAACAACCCAACATTTGTTATAAGACTGACCTCTTTAAGTAAAAGTACATACTACCAGAACTTTAAGAAGCGATCCCATTAATTTACTTTTTAAAAAGGAAAGTTTCCTGAGAGTTGTTTCCCTTTTCCGTTCGACACACTTTCCAAGCGCCCAAAATAAAGTGTTAGGAACAAGTGTGAGGCGATTATTTGACACAATGCGAAGTAATGAGTTAGTAATGTGGCGTTGTGTGGATGGGAGGCGAAATCCACTTGGATGCGGTCACTTCTGATGTGGTGACTTGAGTCTGGTGTGATGACTTGAGTCCGATGGGGTGACCTCTGATGGGGCGACTTGAGTCTGATGTGGTGACTTGAGTCTAATGTGGTGACTTCTGATGTGGTTACTTGAGTCTGATGTGGTGACTTGAGTCTAATGTGGTGACTTCTGATGTGGTGACTTGAGTCTGATGGGGTGACTTCTGATGTGGTGACTTGAGTCTAATGTGGTGAATTCTGATGTGGTGACTTGAGTCTGATGTAGTTACTTGAGTCTGATGTGGTGACTTGAGTCTGATGGGGTGACTTCTTATGTGGTGACTTGAGTCTAATATGTTGACTTCTGATGTGATGACTTGAGTCTGATGTGGTTACTTGAGTCTGATGTGGTGACTTGAGTCTGATGGGGTGACTTCTTATGTGGTGACTTGAGTCTAATATGTTGACTTCTGATGTGATGACTTGAGTCTGATGTGGTTACTTGAGTCTGATGTGGTGACTTGAGTCTGATGGGGTGACTTCTGATGTGGTGACTTGAGTCTAATGTGGTGAATTCTGATGTGGTGACTTGAGTCTGATGTGGTGACTTGAGTCTGATGTGGTGACTTGAGTCTAATGTGGTGACTTCTGATGTGGTGACTTGAGTCTAATGTGGTGAATTCTGATGTGGTGACTTGAGTCTGATGTGGTGACTTGAGTCTAATGTGGTGACTTCTGATGTGGTGACTTGAGTCTGATGTGGTTACTTGAGTCTGATGTGGTGACTTGAGTCTGATGGGGTGACTTCTTATGTGGTGACTTGAGTCTAATATGTTGACTTCTGATGTGATGACTTGAGTCTGATGTGGTTACTTGAGTCTGATGTGGTGACTTGAGTCTGATGGGGTGACTTCTTATGTGGTGACTTGAGTCTAATATGTTGACTTCTGATGTGATGACTTGAGTCTGATGTGGTTACTTGAGTCTGATGTGGTGACTTGAGTCTGATGGGGTGACTTCTGATGTGGTGACTTGAGTCTAATGTGGTGAATTCTGATGTGGTGACTTGAGTCTGATGTGGTGACTTGAGTCTGATGTGGTGACTTGAGTCTAATGTGGTGACTTCTGATGTGGTGACTTGAGTCTAATGTGGTGAATTCTGATGTGGTGACTTGAGTCTAATGTGGTGAATTCTGATGTGGTGACTTGAGTCTGATGTGGTTACTTGAGTCTGATGTGGTGACTTGAGTCTAATGTGGTGACTTCTGATGTGGTGACTTGAGTCTGATGTTTCGACTTCGGATGTGGTTACTTGAGTCTGGTGTGGTGACTTCTGATGTGTTGACTTGAGTCTGATGTCATTGGTTTAAAACTAAAGTTATTGTTTGAGATATAAATATAAGCAAGAAAGAAGCAAACATCCCTTTCGGACCTTTGCGATTCTCAGACTAAACAAAAGCAACTGTAGTTGTCGGAAACATACGTAGTGATTGAAATAAGTTCTTTGTGTGACAGGGGCGATGAAGTTTTATAATTGTGAAGTTTAGTGATAAATAAAGTCTTACATAAAAAGCAAAAAGTTTTAATAATAAGAACACGCATGAATTCACATTTTCAATCAACTACCAATAAAAAAATCAGAGCCATTGGTTTTAGTCAGGAAATCGATGTAACAAAAATCAATCACATACTTACATTAGTGATCCGTGGCAATGAATATACTATTTAAACTACACTTGTCTTATTAGCATTATTATCATGTAAAACATATTCATATAGAAACGAATATAACAAAATTGTCTTTATCCATAAGCTGGGACAAATATTATTTTTGTCCAAGTGACGCTTGAGTACGGCGTTGATTGCCTGAATGAAACGGAATAAAACCAAGTAAAGCTGAACTTACTCTCCATTGATTCTCAGAAAACTGTACAAGCTCATACGAAGAACGTAATGTTTTTTCAAGATACAAATAAATTTAACGCAATTGCTGGTGTCAGAAGTAAAGATTACACAATTTGATTGGTTAAATTTGTAACTGTTTTTATAATTCTTATTGTATAAAAAAAGACTCTTCCAGTACCTGACTTTATAGGAATACTTAAGATTCACACCTGTCCACACTGAAAATTTGAATAACTAATAAGACTTGTCGATTGAGTTAATTCTATTTAAGGAGACAATTTTTCTTTTCCATGTTTTAATGTTTGGTGACGTAGATCTTTGAAAGGAAATATATTTATAGACATCCAAGTAAGAAAGGCGGAGATATGGGGGCTGGAAAGGCGGAGATATGGGGGCTGGAAAGGCGGAATATGTTTATGCAACTCATTTCCAAATTATGGGGAAAAAAAGATTAATTATTTCTCCCTCAGCAATGTTCAATTACCATAATATGTAAATTATCTGTCAGTTGTTTGTTTACTTTTAAAATGTAAATGAGTTCACAAGTAATGTTGACACCTTTCGTCTTTAGCGCTTAAATATTCTTAGATGTTAGGCCGAGTGAAGAGATTTACCTGATCTAATTAGGGCTACTCCCTACCTAGGCATCTCCAAGGTCTTCTGATCACACTATTTAATTAGTTCTGCGTAAAAGTAAGATGCATCTCTGTAACTATTATAATGAAGGTTGAGAGAGAAAGACTCAAGCTGTCAGTATCTAATGGTTTCGGGTGTTATGCGGAGTGGCTTATAATGAATCACAATACAAGTGCCGACACCTTACCGAGTTATCCAAAATGTCTTAATGTTACACATTCACATGTTGAGAAATAGTTTAGCTTTTTAAGATTCAAACCTTTATAGTTATAATAATGAGTTCCCAGAGGCGTAATGGGCAAATCGTGGGCCCGGGGAAAGGTACATTATTGGCGCGCCTCATTTTCCATGAATATAGAAATATAGGTTGCGCGTGGCGCCCCCCCTGCATCGTGCCCACTTGCTCCCTTGACCCCCCCCACCGCCTCACTACGCCTCTGTGAGTTCTAATACCTAAGGTTGAAAGAAAGATTGAAGCTGTACGCAAAGACCTAGAAAGTTATCGAGTTTTATAACAGAACCAAATCATAAAAGTTAGCGACCACAAAAGTTTTCTATCTAAATGCTTGCTAAAAGTCAATGCATTTATTTCGCACCATTTCGAATTAAAAAACTTTGCTGGGAATTAAGTTAAAATCCAATGAAAAGTTATTATTTTTTAAAATAAGAAAAATTTAACTTCAAGTCTTTTCTAGAAGATACATGTACAGACACAATGATGAGTAGGTTGTAATTAAGAGACGACCAGGGCGAAACAAAGAGACATCGATTTGCGATAAAGAAATTAAACAGCGCAATGAGAACTAGACGCAATCCAGAGTCGACCAGGGTGAAGGAAAGACAACCCAATTAAAAGACAAATATAGCTTGTGTAGAAGAAACAGACGACGTTTGATTCTGCATGCTCTGATACGTCTGTACAAACAGCTCATTCTTGATCAAAGTTTACAATATTTCTGGACTTTAAAATATCTAAACTGCACTTTTAAGGAAGTACGTGTAAGTTGGCTTTCAATAACTAGATTCATCCATCAAAAACACAGCAATAGACAGAGGTAGGCCATGAAAAGCACCGTGTCACTGAGAAATGATCGAATGGGCCCCACCCAGGCAAGAAATCATTTCTTTTGATTTCTTGTTTTATAGTTTAATAAAACAACGTGACCTAATTTCAAATATTTTTAGCAAGAGTGACATTTCGAGTGCACCCTATTACTAACACTTCCTGTGACATTGAGACAGCATCTAGGTCAAGGTCAATGTATGTCTATATGTTTGAGTTTAAAGGAAATCTATACAAAATGTTTTTTTCTCAAGTATCTAAAATATTATTTTCTTATATCTTAGTATTATTTCTTCCAAATGGATTATAAACATGATCAGTCCTTATAAAAGACATATAATTATAATTGAACAGATGGTGGAAACAAGTTAAAAGCGTTATGTCAAAAAAAAAAAAATAACAACAAAAGAAAAATTTAAAATAATAAAAATTAACGGGGCTACAATGAATTTCGTTTGTCTTTCATGGATTTCTATACTCACAATGCAAGAGAATGATTATTATTTCATTTTTCTTTAATAAAAAAAACAAACAATTAATATAAATAATACTAAAATAATGATAGTAATAGTGAAACTGTCGGTTTTTATTTCATAATTAGATAAATAAGTTAGAGATATTGATACTAGATCTAGGGACAGCGCTGCCAACGAATGATGAATGCCTCAATAGTCTTTACCCAGGCTCTCTTTTCTCTCCCCCCCCCACCTTAACTCTCTTACTCTCTTTTTCCTCTCTGCCTCCTTCTTTCTCTCTCTCTATTTTTACTTATTTTCCATTCCTCCCCTTCTCTCTCTCTCTCTCCCTCCCTCTCTCTCTCTCCCTCTCTTTCTCTTTCTCACTCTCTTTCTCCCTCTCTCTCTCTCCTTCGCTTTCTCTCTCTCTTTCTCCATGTCTTTCTCCCTCTCTCTCCCTCTCTCTCTCTCCCTCTCTTTCTCCCTCTCTCTCTCTCCCTCCCTCTCTCTCTCTCTCTATCTCCCCCTCTCTCTCTCCCTCCCTCCCTCTCTCTATCTCCCCCTCTCTCTCTCCCTCTCCCTCTCTCTCTCCCTCTCTCTCTCACTCTCTCTCTCTCTCTTTCTCCCTCCCTCTCTCTCTCCCTCTCTCTCTCTCCCTCTCTCCCTCTCTCTCTCCCTCCCTCTCTCTCTCCCTCTCTCTCTCTCTCTCTCTTTCTCTCTAGGGCTCACTTTTTAAGACCTTAATTTTTTTCATTAGCTCACCATTTCTCCAATGTGTTCACCATCAAACATTATTGTACAGGGCCAGGTTTCGGAAAGAAACGCTAGTAATATTCCAGAACTCTTCTATTGATTTTATGTATTCTACCGTCCACCTGTTTCCAGTTTTAACACCTGTTACAGAACTGTCAACCCCCCCATTTCCTCTATATCAGTTAATGAGAAGTTCACCAGCTACAGTAGAACAGTTCTTTATATAAAATTGAGAATTTTAGTGATTATATAGATGTGTTGGAGACCACACAATGGGATACCCTGATATCGACGATTTTTCATTTATATAGAAACACAAGAGAGCGAAGGTATATTAAAATATTATTAAATTACTTTATATTTATTTTTCAAACTTTTACATTCCTCCTTTAAATAGGAATGTCTTGATAAAAGCATGGATATGACCGCGGGCCGTAGGCAAAGCATCAGTGTGTTAACCAAACAAATAAATTAATGAAACAGAAAGAATATTTTTTTTTCGGGTTTGAAGAACTGGAAAACTTAAGAAAACCTACGCTAGGATTATTAATTTCTAATATTAGGTGACTGCTATATTATATTTTGTTTCTGACACCTCAAAGATCTATGCCATCAACCTTTTTGTACTACTAAGTTTTTCCTTGTGATTTCAAAGTATAGACCCCACAGGAAGATGGCCCGTGACATTAATAACACTAAACTTTATGTAAAAATTTAATTAAAGTAAAGTCTTAAGCTCAATTATACAAAGGTAATGACATCTAGTGGGCGCTCCACACTACAGGACGGCGCCCTACACTATTATTTAAATAGTTCTCTTTCCCCTCGTAAAACTTCCGCCTTTTTAGTCGCACGCATTTAGTCACACAGTACATTCCAATGTTTTTAGTACGAAAACAGTCAGGTACGAGGGCAGTCCCGTTGAGACCTTCATGTAGTCACGTGGGACAGGGATATCAATCTTTCCCAAGGAGGTCATTGTCGTGACAAGAGATGTGTACGCCTCTGTCTAGCCTACAAGGTGAGATGGTGAGACACTCAGGGGCGAGGACGACGAATGTAACTTTATGAGACGCTAGGTTTTGTTTATTTCTCCCTGAAGGTTCACTATTACTATGGCATTGACTGGTATGTGCTCTGAACTGTCGTTTGGTCGTTTCGATGGTCCACGGTTCATACCCTGCCCGATAGCATCCGCCGTCATCCTTCGAGAGGTTTGGACTAGGAAGTAGATTATCGTACACTCTGAAGGAACATCCGAAACATGTCAAACATTTTACAAAAAAATTAAAATAACAATACGTCTTGGTATTTACAAAGCTTATATCAACTCATTCTGTCTGTCTGTCTGTCTGTCTGGTAATGGAAATCACTATCAACCTTAAACGTATTTTCATTGTATGCTTTATTTCAACTTTCAAACCTTATAACTCTCTATGGAGGCAGATGACGTAAAACATATCTGATTCTATGGCCAACTGTTAACAAGGGTGCCATGTGGCCAGCACAACGACCAACCAACCTTATTTCCCAAAGTATGTAAAGTGACCATCAGCACTTATGTAGGAGCGTCCTAAGAATTCAGAAGTTCTATATCCCAATTTTTTCAAGAATTCGAGACACCTTGGTACGGAAGCAGTGGCGTAGCTAGGGATTTGGGGCCCGGGTGGCCCCTGCATTTTAACATTCAACATCATCACATGTGATAATGGTCTAATATTTAATAAAAAACTAATTTCGGACACTCATTTGGGGCCCTCCTGAAGTGGGTGGCCAGGAGAGATTTTCATATTCGGATCCCCCCTCCTTTACCCTACCCTAGCTACGCTTCTGTACGGAAGCCAAGCGCATTATTACTTAGTGACCATACCCTAGTCTATTTCTAGATCTGTTCAAATTGTGAAATAAAACGATATCCACTGATACAATCAACAAATATACAAACTAACAATAATTGTGCGCAAAAGAAAAAAAAAGAAAAGAAAAAACAATTTCGTGAAGATTTAGAATTCTGAACGTGTGAGGCTTCATCCTTCACCTTGTCTGAGCCTTGACACGGGTCATTTGTTACTTGGAAAGTTAAAGTCATGTTTCGGTAACACAGCTGTAAGTGACGTAGATATCGTCTGCTTGAACTGCTTTGAATGTAAGTAGACGTTTTTGTTTTTTTAAGAGTGCACATTGAATAAAACAAAGTCAAACTAAACACATACACACCCACACACATCCAGATCATCAACACCCCACACACATCTCACACACCCCATATACACCCCACGCGCGAACACACTCTAACGTAAACATATACAAGCCACGATAAGGCCTGAATTGTACCGATGTGCGAAAAATCCAAATCTTATTAAACATATACAATCATACACATTAATGTTCCAGAGTTCCAGTAATCAGTACACCTTAATCCCCACATGTTTCACTAAGACTTTATTAAGTAATTAGTCATTTCCCGCCCCAAAAAATGTAGGTCAGGATGTCGCTTTAATTAATCTGTCTACAAGGAAGTATCTTCAGATACATTATTGTATTGTATCATAGATTCAACTTTAACGAAAGTTAAGTTTATTACAGATAAGAATCATATAGTGAAACAGAGTTTATGCGTTTTCATGGTTTCTGGTTGTAGTTTGTGAAAGTCTGATGTCTACCATCATTGTAGTTACAATAGTGTTGGTAATTGTTGATTACTTGTGAGTAAAAAGGACAAGAGACAACATAATCAAATACTCTGAAAGACACAAAGATAAAGGCACATTCCTCGTCCCATATGCTAGGACAAATTTGTACAAATACTCCTTCTTCCCTAGTGCTATTAGAGCATGGAATGGGTTGCCTGAGCCAGCCAGGAAAACCAGTGACTTGGAAGAATTTAAGTCATTGGTTAATATGCATGACTGAATGCATGACGCGTAGGACGTAATCATCTACTTTTTTGAAGTAACGTCTGTATTATATAACATAAGATAAGATAATGAAATCCATCTTTGAGTATAGGAAATACAATAAACGTATATCGGAAACACTGCTGTACATGTAGGTTTATTGTACTTTCTACAGAGTTATAAACCCTTTCCACTAGGCATCTTTTAATTTCTCCTGCCTCTCAAAGTCTAGCACAGCTTCACACACCTGTTGACTTATGATGCAGATTCATTTCAACTGGAATCAATAACCAGCTATGCTACTCTTCACCTTTACTATAAATGTGCTCCTGAAACTTCCTAGACCTGCCGAGAAATTTCCCTTCATTGTGTAATAAATGTGATCAGATGTGTTGTAGATTAATGACAGACTCCTGAAAATTATAAGGATTGAAACCATTTTTCTTTATAACTAACAAATAATTTAAAAAAGTTTTATAATTTCCAATATTAGCTATGGTAAAAAAAAACTTAAAATAATCTTCGAATTTGATTTTTTAAAAAACAGTAACAATTGATCAGCTATTCAGTGTGGCAACAAAGATGGATGCGAATCAGTTACTGATGTTATTACAATTAACAGATAGTGGTGAGTATTGCGCATATCATCATTTTTTTAATCTGTAAAAATGTTTAAGTAATATTGTTCAGTATTTTCTTTACTTTAAAAAAAATAAATAAATATATGTTACTATGTTACTAAGAATTGCTTCGTGCACTATTCATTACGTCTGGAATTCATTTTTCCACAGCTTTTCCTACTGGTGGATTTGTTCATAGCTTAGGGCTTGAATCTTTTGTGCAATACTTTGGAAATAAACAGGTCAAAAAAGGTCAGTGCATGGACATTAACTTCACTTACTTAATGCCCCTGTAATTTATTCAACTCTTTTGGGTACCTGGCATTGGTTGGGGAAAGAAAAGGCGGTTGGAAGTTGTGCATGGGACATTGAAACAGATGACTTTTACATCATCTGTTCTATAGATCGAATGGTCTGTTATCTAACTTTTTCATCTTCCAATCATTATCATTAGCAGGTTAACAGGAGATAAAGAAGCACAACCAGAAAGATGTCTACGTCTGTGTGAGAGCTCTTTTCTTTGGTAGTTCTGCTTGAGGACATTTTGTCGCCTTTTTTTTTTTATTGGGGCGGATCCATTTCTCCCTCGACCATGTCATTTATTGGTGGTGTGGTATGCGCTCTGGGCTGTAATCTCGATGGTTCCGTGTTCGAACGATTCTTTCAATGCCATTTTTTCAGTATTCTACGTCTCTCGTAACATTATATTTGAGATGATATTGAGCCCATGTTACAGCTTTCTACTTTATCAATATTTCAATAGCTCTCGAAAAACTACCTTAGTGTCTCTCCAAAACTAAGTGAAACCCGTTCAGCTGTAATTACATCAGACACATAACAACTCGATCAAAACTCAAGACACTATTACACTTCATGGTATATATCACATGCTGGTCTCTTCTTCTTTAAAAACGAACACACTTCCGGCTATTTGCGCCACGTTCCAACTGACATTTGTAAGTAAAAATAGATTAAACACACATACATACATTCATCAGTATCATATACTATTTCAGGTTTATGCTTTTCAAAATATGAAAAATGTATTGATACCATTTTTCACACTCATGTTTGTTTGTAAAATGTTTGACATGTTTCGTATTACTTTCCAGTCCAAACCTCCCGCAGGACGACGAGGGATGGGAGCGGGCAGGGTTTGAACCCGGGACCATCGATAAGTCCGCACGACAGTCCAGCGCGCAAACCGCACGACCAGGCAACCTTATTGTACCGTTGTGAGCATATGTATAGTATAAAACTAGCCTTTCCAAAAAAAAAAAAATTCTATATGGAAATTTGAGTTTACAGGCTTATTCATTTTTAGTACCTAATGTTTATTTAACAATTTTATCTTATAATTTTATACGTAAGTTATATTTGTCACGGGAAGTACTGCATTGTACATTAATATTCGGACTCAAAGACAAGCCTTATTATTATTATTATTATTATTATATTTGTCTTCTCACGTGAACTGAATAATTTTCTTTGTTGTTTCCCCTTCTCTCCAACTCCTCTTGCAGCAGACGACAAAAGATTAAATGACGCATTGATAAGCATTCTTGAGAATTCAGGTAACAATTATTTAAATTATGAGGTCACAGAGTTGTACCTAGAAATGTGCGGGTGGTGTGAGTCACGCTGGGCCTCTAGCGCTCAGGGGCATTAAGCTTTCCTTCCCTGTGTATTATCTTTTTGAACGCGAGATGTCGATTTATCGGTCTGCTTTAACTCTTTCTCTCCGTAATTACTTACCACATTCCAGTGGAATCAACGTTGGTATCGTCAGTTAGGAGAGAAAGAGTTAAACCAAAAAAGACGCCCTGACACACCGATGTAACATTCTGGCCTGTACTCTACTTTCCCATGATCTTCTCATGCCCTCGCGATTGTCATTGTCGACCTTGGCATTGAAGTCCGTTATAACGATCAAATACATCTCGATATAAAAAATATTAGTTGTTATGTTTTGTCTGGAAGTGATGACAACGAGCTGCCTCATTTTGGCTCCAAAGACCCTAAGTAAGCCACAATGACGTCAATTCATACTATTTCATTTATATAGTAACGTGAATTGGATTGCTGCCTAGTCTTGTGGTACGCTCTCTAGCAGAGGCGTAGTCAGGGTGGCGGAGGGAGGGGGAGAATTTGAAAATCCCCCAGTGCCCCCACTTGAGGGGGGGGGGCAAATGAGTGTTTTTTACATTAAATATTTTGCAAAATGCAGGAGCCCCCAAAGAGGTCAAACCCCTCCCTGGCTCCCAAATGAGGGCAAATCCTAGCTACGCCACTCCTCTTCTCGACGGTTACTGGTTCGAAGCCTGCCCACTTTGTATCTTATCTTTGTACCACGTCAGATAGAAATCTTAGGATAGAGAATACACTAGAAACACTTGAAATAAGTCATCCAAACAAACACACTGAACACACACATGCACGAACATACTGAACACAACTATGCCAGTTATAGTTATTTAAATGTCTTAAGTTGTTTTCACTTGAATGACTTTAGCATCTATATATGTTAATTATTTTTTTTTTTTTTAAATTTCAGCCTCATTCAATCTTCCATTGATCAAGTCAGCGTATATCACAGCCTCTAGACTTGTTCAACTACATAGGAGACCAAGTATTGACAATACAAATGTAAGATCTTGCAAGGATATGGTGATAGGTCTGGAACAGACAAATATTGATAAAGAATCAATACAGGTGAACCTAATAAAGACCTATGATCTAACAGATGAGCTTGTACATATGGACAAGCTGTGTGAGGCGATGTCTACTAGTCATACGGTACGGCGAGCCAGCAGTCGACAGGTCAGTGAACTAAAGTCGATAGAGACCGGCAGACTCAATGGTTTTTTAATGAGCTTTTTTTTTAAATATCTTATTTTAGAACGTGGGGGCTGAAGGGTGAAGCTCGGCTTCCGAACCGATGGGTCTAGGGTTCAAATCTAGGTGTCGGTAAGGATCTTGAACTTCTGCATTTTTAGTCGTCTTTGGATCCGCCCAACTCAAAAGGGTAGTTAACATTAGTAAAGTTGGTTGGTCGTTGTGCTGGCCACATGACACCGTCGTTTCCCGTCGTTCACAGATACACATGACCATGTACATCATCTGTCACATTGATCGCATGGTCTGAAAAAGGTACTTAATTAAACGTGATATCATTTTTTTCAAACTACTAGATGATAAATTCATTAGTTTCAATAGCTGACATTTTACGAAGTTATCATGTGGCCCAAAAAAAAACAACAAAACCTAACTAACCATTTTTACTTTAACCCAACTAATGTCAGTGTAGACTGGTCTCAATATGAATCTTTAATAGATTAAGTATTTTCAGCTAACAAAGAACAATAACAACAACAACAAAAAAAAACAACCCATAAAACTTTAAGACTCGGCGAAATGGAGTTATAGATGATGACAATGTTTAATTACCCGATGAAATTGAAAAGATGAAAATACAACATTAATGTCAGTCTATGTCATCTCTGTTCACAGTTCACTGGTGACGCCTCTGTTTTCAGTTTTCTGTTCACAACTGGTGATGCCTCTGTTTTCAGTTTTCTGTTCACAGTTCTTTGGTGATGCCTCTGTTTTCAGTTTTCTGTTCACAGTTCACTGGTGACGCCTCTGTTTTCAGTTTTCTGTTCACAACTGGTGACGCCTCTGTTTTCAGTTTTCTGTTCACAGTTCACTGGTGACGCCTCTGTTTTCAGTTTTCTGTTCACAACTGGTGACGCCTCTGTTTTCAGTTTTCTGTTCACAGTTAACAAGTGACGCCTCTGTTTTTAGTACTCTGTTTACAGTTCACTGATGTCGCCCCTGACGCTCCTATTGCTATTTCCACAAGGTCACAGACCCATCTCTCTCTCTGAGGTTGTCCCAGGAAAGGATGCTCTCCCAAGGTTGTCCCAGGAAAGGATGCTCTCCCAAGGTTGTCCCAGGAAAGGATGCTCTCCCAAGGCTGTCCCAGGAAAGGATGCTCTCCCAAGGTTGTCCCAGGAAAGGATGCTCTTCCAAGGTTGTCCCAGGAAAGGATGCTCTTCCAAGGTTGTCCCAGGAAAGGATGCTCTCCCAACACAAAAGGAATGCTTTTACTCTCAGGGACTATCCTTCCGCTATTTCAGATACCTCCCTTTCCAGACAAAACCACAGAGCACCTCCACCATGTCTCAGTTGCCTGAGTAACACACTGGACGATTGTCTTCGTGTTACGGCAAGTGGAGCGAGCCTGGCTTTGTTTCGTTCACTACTTGTGGCGGAAGTCAACTCTCTCTATCCAAACATTGTATGTTTCGGTCCAGTTTTGAACGGTGCGTTAGTGCGCACCATAAACACCAACAGATTAGCATAGTAATTAAAATATAATTAAATGTGTTAGTTAAGTTAGTTAAGAATATTAAGTCTAATGCTTAAAATGATGATTATTTGTTGGAGTAGTCTCCCTTGCGTTTTATAGTTTGTTATGGTTCCATGCAATATGGAGGCAGCCAGGAATGCAACTTGTTAACCATTAAACTACCTTTCGTTTTTGTTGATCACTCAAAGTGTTTGTTGAGTCTTTGATCATCTAGCTCAGTGATGCCCAACCTAATTCGACTTGCGGGCCATTTTAATTTCCGACACTCATCTCACGGGCCACTTGAACGAAAAGGTACAAAAAAAAAAGAATTGACATTGACCTGAAATTATTAATTAATGTGATATTTGAAGTTGTCAGAAAATGGCTTCATTTCTCTACTTCAAATATGAACAGCATTTTAGCCAGCTTTACAACCGTCTCATTTTCTTGTCGCTATTTGGTCAATATTCCCATCAACCCCCACAATCTAGGATTTAAAAAATTTTACAATCTTTTATTCGCGACTCAAACCAAGAAAGTCGTCAGATTCGTTTTATAAAGCCTTTTATATGTTGTTTTTGAAAACATCAATACATTCTTTACAAATAAAATATGTTGGCTTAATATCGACACACAAACAACGTCGCGTCCGGATATGGCCCGCGGGCCGTATTTAGGGCATCACTGATCTAGCTATTAACAAAATGTATTCACACTCTTTTAAAATGTGTGTACTTCAGGGGAAGGCTTTTCGAGAAGTATCCTTAATGTTATACCCAGATATGGACCTAGCAATACTGTCTGCACTAAAGGACTTACCACATTGTCACTATCCTGTAATCTATGGAGCTGTTTTCGCTGGACTAGGCCAAGACCTGGACACAACTCTGACGTCATTTATGTTTGGTATAACTCGTTCATTAATCACAACTCTAGTCAAACTAGATGTCGTGGGTACTTTGGAGGTAAAGCTAAACATTTTTTAATTGTGTAATTTGCTTTTAAGCTAATTGATGAATGAAAAAATAAACAATGACGGTTGACTATAATATACCTAACAGATTTCTAAAACTAGACTAAAACTTAGAAAAAAAAATCTTATAGCTGCTTTCCTCACGTATGTCTTCTGTCTGATCATATGGAGATTTTCAGGATAAACTAATCAAGGTCTCACCTCACCTCACCTATCTTTTAGTAAGTTGGACCGTTGGGGCACCACACAGGATTCGCCAACCGTCATTTTCCATTCCTCTCTGTCTTTTGCCTTGGATAGAACCTCTTTAAATGGCAGGCAAGCAAGGTTAAGAACTCTAAATGGAACTTGTATGTTGTCAAGTAAATAAATGAATTTGAGTTACAAACAGAAGGGTCTTAGATAATTTGAATCTGCAGAGCAAAAGTTAGGATACATAGCTTATATATAACTTGATAAATTCTCACTTTCTTTAGTCTGTACTTTGGATACACAGAGATATCTATTAATGGTTCCCGGTCACTTCATCCCCGGTCACTTCATCCCCGGTCATTTCATGCCCGGTCACTTCATCCCCGGTCACTTCATCCCCGGTCATTTCATCCCCTGGTCACTTCATCCCCTGATCACTTCATCCCCTGGTCACTTCATCCCCTGGTCACTTCATCCCCCGGTCACTTCGTCCCCGGTCATTTCATCCCCTGTTTACTTCATCCCCGGTCATTTCATCCACTGATATTTTAATCATCTGATCATTTTTATCTAACAATTTGTAATTTTAAAAATCATGAAATGAGCAATATTTAATGTATTCATTTTTTATTTAAATGACAAAATTGTAACACGTTAATGTTTAAAAGGAATTAAAGCAAAACTTATACAGGCGACATGATATCACGAGGATGGGTGAACTCAGCCTTATATTAGAAAAAAACAACAACCTTATTTCAAGGCTAAAAATGACGCGCCCATTTTCAAGAAAGAGCTATTGAAAAATAAAATAAAGTGAAACATGGTCGTACTTTCACCACACCTTGGTCTTTGATGATAAGTTATCAGCGGCACGGTCATAATTATTGTAATAGCATTTCTATCTCTCAAAAGATTTCCACTACTTGCACCACACCTTGGCCTTAAGTTATCAGCGGCATGAGCATAATTATTGTAATCGCACTTCTATCTCTCAAATGATTTTTTACTACTTCCACCAAACCTTGGCCTTCGATCCGGATAATATTATGATATTACAACCTCCACATCCAATAGAAGCACTATAGCTAAGTACACACCCAGATATACAATATAATATAAGATTTCTCATTAAGAAAACAAAGTGGAAGAGGAAACACTATAAACGCTTTAGTAACAAGTCATAAAAGTCAAAAAAGCATTCTACATAATCATATTTATATATAAAATATTTAATTGGGGATGAAATGACCGGGGATGAAGTGACCGAGGGATGAAGTGACCAGGGGATGAAGTGACCGGGGATGAAGTGACCGGGGATGAAATGACCGGTCACCCTATTAATAACATTTTTCTATGTAGATAAAAATCTCTAATAAACTTTGTCACATTGTCACAAAGACTTATGATATAACAATTTTTTTCTCAAAAAGGTTGTTTTCCTGTACAAACATAGACTTTTTTATTTTCAAAAAAAAATATTTTCTTATATATTTGTAATAATATTACAAATATTTTCTTTCTCTGAACAGTAGACTATAGACCAGCGGTTCTAAACCTTTTATGCTCGGCGACCCCTTTTTATAATCCGCCTATCTGCCGCGACCCCCCCTCCCCCCACACACACATACGGCAGTAGAAGAATAGACAATAATAATCTATATTTCGATGATCTTAGGCGACCCCTGGCAAATCGTCAATCGACCCCCAAGGGGGTCGCGATCCACAGGTTGAGAACCCCTGCTATAGACTATAGACACAGTCAGAATAAACAAAACAATATAAGCTTCTAAAACATGCCATACGTTGGAGAAATTAAAGACGGTTGGTCGTTGTGCTAGCCCCCATGACACCCTTGTTAACTGTCAGCCTGTGAAAATAAAATAACTTAGACACCATTTGGCCCTTGAATCGCAAGGTCTGAAAGTGGGAATTTACTGGTTTTGTTCCGAAATGTTAAATCTTTATAATTGCTCAGCCTGGTCATCGTAAAATCTAGATCTGCATTTAGGTTAAAATTTAAAACAATTTAACCAACGTAATTAAAAAACTGAATTATTTCCCCATGTACATTTACATCCCTCATTATTATTTACATTCTAGGGCCAACGCATACAGCTCAATTTACAAAACGCCATCCCAGATATTGTCGAAAGGTAAAGTATATATGATTCTGTCCGGAATAAGTGATTTACATAAAGATTAAAATAAAAATAACTACAGCTGATGTGTTCCTTCAGAAATAAAGATTATTACGTCCTGCATTCTGCAAACGTCAGGAGATGACAGTATGACGACAGTTAGAAGCGCATACCAAACAGCCTGAATGCCATGATTATATGTAGCAATGATTATATGTAGTTTATTGCTGTGTTTCAATTTTAATATCTATAGAAATATTTCTATGTATTATTGTTGCAGTTTCCATTGTCTGGTAGCAATCACCTATTTGTAAGCTGTGACATCTGTTTTATTATTATCAAAGAAATTAGCTTCTAACTTCATAGCGGCGACATTCAAAGAATAAAGGGGGTTAATTCATATTGTACTACTACAACAGTCCAGTGTGGTTTCTTAATCTTGTTCGACATACCAAACAAAATAATAAATTACCAATACTTTATTATTTAATTATATTTTTTATTGATTCTTGTGTTGTCAGGTAAAAATCATTTTCATTCTAAGTCATTGGTTAACATGCATGACTAGATTGACCTAGGAACAAGCGTAGGACGTAATCATCTTATTTTTTTTAAGCAACGTCTGTATTCTATAAGATAAGATAAGAAATAATTGTGCAATATTTCACCTTCATCCGAAATTGGGCGCGGGAGAAATATTTTAAGCGTACATTTTAAAAGAACTAGATCGATACAATGGAAACACTAGCTTAGACTTAAACATATATTTTTAAAAAATTTCAAGATAGATTCAACATGATTTAGTAATCATACACACATACACACATACACACATACACACATACACAAACACAAGTGGCTGACATTGGTATACGGTATAAGATAGATACGACCAACAATATTCAGGATCAAATTATCGAGTCTAACCGGTCGTATTCTTCTTTGTATTGTTCTATTAAAAAGAGTTAACTCTTTCTCTCAGTAATTATTTACCACATTCTGGTGGAACCAATGTTGGTATCGTCAGTTAGGAGAGAAAGAGTTAACTCTAAAATGCTTTGAACTCTGGGCCAACGGAAACTCACTTTTATTTACCTATATAAACTGTTTAGGAAAGGTCCAAACAGATGTAAAAATGTGACATTTATATTGCCGATGACTCGAAGCCCAAGACCATTGGGTTAAAAGTGAGGCCACCATGTCCTAATAAAAAACGTCCCCTTGAAATCACGTCGATTTATAATGAATAATAAGCAGTTACTCGGAAACAAAACATTAAAATGAAAATAAAACATTTCTTTACACAAGCTCTTTATTCAAGGTCTAGGGTAAAAGGTAAAACACAAAATTAATCTCATATATAATGTTGTTTTCAAATGGAGGCAATCTGTACATTGTACAAGTGTATAATAATCTTACGAAAACTTTACATTTATAGCTCGTATAATGTTGTTTAAATTTTTACACGATATATCTGAACTCTACAGAAACAAGTGCAAAGTCCTGACACATGCGTGCCTGAGGTTTCCATTGGTCGACATTTTACAGAATCTACAAGATACTTTTTTTACGAAACTTTTTTATTCCTAACATTTTTAATGCAATGAAATAAACACGTTTTAAATTATTTTTAAACACAATTTCTTGTTTAATTAGTATTTTTAATATTCTGTATATGTCCTTGTATCAACATTCAATGTATTCTTTTCATACGGAAATATTTTAATTTATGGTTTATAGATTTTTAAATAAGTTTAATAAAAAAAAAAAAGAGAAATAAATGTTGTTATCTTAGTTACTTAATTATTCTATTTAAAAAGACAGAAACATAAAATCAGGTCAGATATTTCCAATTGTCCCCCCTCCCCTTTTTTACCATGCGCATAATAATGTTTACTGAAATAGACTTTTGACTTGGTTTGCGATGACCCGATTTAAAGAGCCCCCGACACCTCCACACACACACATATTTCTCGGCCGTAAATTCTTGTATCACTTTTTCTATTACTTTAAATCATTTATTTGGCCCCTTTTTTGAAGGTACCCCCCCCCCTTTTTTTTCAAACTTTTTTTTTTCTTTGAACGGAGATAATGTCTTAGCCCGTGAATTAAAGAACACACTAATATATACAAAAAAACAAAAAACTTATCCTCGAAAATACATTTGATAATCCAACAAGTTTTTGAATAATCCCTTGTATTCACTCGGACAATTCATTTGAGGTCTAAATTCCAGATCTATGCCAAGAGAAAAAAGACAGCTCTATTCTTATCTACAATACGGCGAGGCACGAAATCATACTACTATTTGCTGTCTCGAAAAAAAGAAATTTAAATGCTAAGTATTGTTTTACCTAAAATGTTGGGGAAATAAGAGAACAGTATTACGGGAGGCACATTAAGAATAAATTAAAAGAGAAAAAATATGCTTTACAAACACGTAAGTCTTATTTTTGTGCTATTCGTATTTAAGCTTTATGTACACATTTGAGACCAAAAGAAAATCCTTTGCCGAGGACATATTTAGTCATGATGTCAAAATGTTTGATCGTCATTAGAGATAAGCCGAAGGCTCTTCGAGCTCCAAGTTTGAAAAAAAAACCTGTTTGCGCGTCAAACAGTAAAAAAAAAAAAAACCTGTGTGAACACACAGTTCTGTCTGGAAGAGACATAGGTCAATGCCAATGTAAAGCATTGCTATTTCCGATGCATCTGGTCCCCGAGCGCATGGGCTAGACACGGCCGAAGACCGAGCACACCGGAAACCTCCGCCATTTTCCTATGCTGTACCAAGCTAACCGTGGGGGAACCCGCCATTAATGTAACGGTCCCTTGAGGAACGGTGCATGGATTTTCGACAGTTTCGAGAGGGCTCTCTTTCAACTCCGCTCCGTGCAATGGGTGGACTCTCGCTAACCCGTGCTCACCCTCACGGGAGTTTTGTTTTGCTACCCATTTAGCCTATACTGCATCCCTCATTCTCTCCGGACTCGAACACAAGCCTTAGTATTATTATACCATTAGGTGTGCAGCTACAAAACGTAAACTTACAATTTCATTAAAACTTGAACAAGAAGATATGTTTAAATGTGACTAGATAGTTTAGGTAACGAAAAAAGCATTGTCTAGCATCCCGCAGGACGAACGAGATACACTTCTACAGTTACCTGATCTATATCAATGTTTTCTATATCAATGTTTTCTATATCAATGTTTTCTATATCAATTTTTTCGTTTACTCAACTATTAAAAATGTAATGAAATACAACCGCACTAGTAAAAGAATATATCAACAATTCCTTTAAAAAAAAAAGCTTATCTAAAGGGGAAGAACTCTGACCTTAAAACTATACCTACCAATAATGTAAAAGTTATTTCCCTCATTCAATGTAAAAAAAAAAAAAATAATTAAAAAATTGTTTACTAATTGATGTTTTTTAGATACAATAAATAAAGTATCCAATTGACCAGGAAATGCGTGGCGGAGAAATAGCGATAACAATTATTTAAGTGTAATAAACACAACACATTTTATAGATTTATGTCTTGTCTATGTCAATGACATAGATTGATACGAGGATGAATATAGTAGAAATAACGTGTACACACTTTTAAGCAGACAGACAGAGTGAGTTCATATAAGCGTTTTAAAAAGTTCTTTCCGCAAATCTTTCTTCGAAATCTCACCTAGCAAAGCATAGAGCACTATCGTGATAATTGTCTAAGCGATAATATTCTTCATTTGAAAAAAAAAATGATAGCAAACGTTTTTGTTTTAATCTAAAGCTTAACCATTGTTGCACAGTGTAGAATAAAAAGACTACAGTATAGTAAACTCACTAACCATGGAACTGTAAAAACCGACCGTTAATATATATAGTTCTAAAGGCGGTAGGTGCAAGGTGGAATCAAATTTGATAGATCATTAGAAATATTTCATTAATATACTTTTAGATGACTTGACATCTTTATTATTAAATGTAATATAGGTATGGACTATTTTACGGCTAATTAAAAATTTGTCAAACGTTATTTAAGTTTTAACCGAAGGCAATCTTTGTTTTAATTACGGTATTAAGGCATGAAGAATCTTTTTTGGAAAAGAAAGAATATCTCCCAAAAATTTCGTTACTTGTTTCCAACGTTTAGTTTTGTCCTTTACTCTCTTTGTTTTCTTTCCATGAGATGGATGATAAGAGTTGTATCCTGGTGGATATTGTTCAAATCCCGTTGTTGGGGCATAGCCCTGGTAAGAATAGTCAGGATAAAGACTAACTGAACTATTTGCTTGGTAGCCAAAGTGCCCTTGTGGATCTTGTCCATAATTATATGCTGCATTTCCAGCTGTGCGCTGAGCGGAGGGATACATTGGATTTGATGAGCTCTGCACCGGATGTGGGTAAATCATTTCAAACCCGTGATCTCCTTCCGCTTGTACCTCAAGCGTTAGTTTTTCTTTCATTTCGATTAGTTTAGCGATTTCATGATCTAAGTCTTTGTTGTTTTCACTTCGTCTGGCGGCGACTTTGAGGTGTCTGTCTATATCTCGTATCATGCTTTGTTTTTCTTTGAGGCGATCGGTTGGGGCTTTTTGGTTAGATAAGCTCCAACGATTAAAAGTTTTCCCTACAAATTCAGTGGTCTGGTCTAGATAACTTCCATTTTCCTCTGCCCCAAATCCTATGGATGGCGTTCCGAGAAGGTTTTGTTTGGCCGTGTCAAGTTGCCTTAATTCTTCTGTCTGCTGACACAGTCTGAGCTTTGAGTTGATCTGAAGTTGAACTGTATCTATTAGCTGAATCTGAAAAATTGTAGAAGAATGATGTCCCAAACTTTCAATATTAGTTTTGTATTGCTGTAAAGCTTGCAACAAGGACTCCATATCACGTTTGTAAGTTTCACTGTCTCTTGGCGCCTCTAGCTCAAGCTGCAGCATCTTTTCGCGAACGTGAGCAAGTATGGTGTTTGTTGCTTGCTCTAAAAGAGGAATGGCACACTGAATGCTCAGCTCTTTAAAGTCTTTCTCAGCTTCTACAAATTCATCTTCACTGTATCTAATTTGTGTATTTATAAGATTGAAAAGCTTTCCTCTTTGGACAGATTGTACTTCGTCATCTAGCGTTTTGTTGTCGAAGAGGACACACCTGTAAGAGCATTCTTCAAATAAGTCAGCGATTTCTCCTGTCTGCTGTCTGCACCAATCAATAAATTCTAAGCGATCGCTTTCCTCCATCTCGTTGTCAAAGTTATCTCCATAAGTCATAACGCAAACACCGTACTTTCTGAGAACCTCTTTGCCCAGTATGGACTTGATCATCACAATGGCGTCTTTCTCTTGCTTTGTGAACCTTTGTCCAAACTTCAGCACTACCGCCACTCCGTTGAAGCTGTAATCACACTGCTGCAGGGCTTCTTTGAAGCTTCCCAGCATCTCGTCCAAGTTTGTGCTAGCATTCAGAGCGACATCTTCCAGAGATGGGCCATCTACTACAAGTACACCTAGATTTCCCACCTTCTTCCTTTGACTTTGTACGCTGGACTTAGTTGACGTAGTGGCTGAATTAATCTGAAACTCACGACCTCCCAGTATAGAGTTTCCAGTTGAACTTTTTCCATTGCCAGATCTACCCACAATTAGAATGCTGATATCATCTAAAGGCTGTGAAGAAAAAAAAAACAGTTTGAAAGTCTTGACTTCATAATTTTAATGCTAATAAATAATTTAACAATAATAATAATAATAACAATAATAATAATAGATCTGCTGCTCATTGATAAAAAAGAAAAAAGCCGCTACCATTATTGACATCGCCGTACCACTATCTCATAATTTAAGAAAAACTTGAGTTGGAAAAACAAAGAAAATATGAGAACCTTGGCTTTGAGATTAAGCGTCTATGGAAGTTATCCAAAATAACAATATACCCCATTATTATATCAACAGAGGGGATAATAACAATTGACCTCACAGATACATTCAAGGCCCTTAACATTCCAAGGAACATTCTCTTTGCCTGTCAGAGGCGGCACTGCTGCAGACCTGCCACATCACCTGAAACCTCCTCAGTGGAAACTGATAAAGGGACTACGATGAATTTTGTTTCCCTTTAACGAAACTCGACACTGGCTGCGTCAGAGAATGAATACTCGTTCTTCTCTAACATAAAGTAAAGTTCCCCTTTCAGACCTTGTGGTCTTCAGGGCAGATGATGTAAAGGTCATCTGTTTCTGTGGCCTACGGTTAACGAGGGTGTTATATGGCCAGCACAACCGCCTTTAATTTTCCCCAACTAATGTCAAGTGGACTCAGAGGCGCCCAAAGATCCCGAAATTTTAAAAAATCACAGTCTTTATCAGGATTCGAACCCGGGACACACGGCTCGGAAGCCAAGCGCTTTACCGCTTAACCGTTGTTGCTTACAGTATTTACAAGTTTTTAAGATCATTTATTTTTATTTTTTTATATTTAAATTGACAATACAGGCACTGATGTTGAAACACAAAATACTGTAGATGTGAGCATGGTAAAATTTTATATCTGATTGAGAATGAAATGAGTTGTTTAAAAAAAAATAGATTCGTACTGTAGCTTAGTAAAGAACACAAAGTCATGGGTTGAAGGTTATTATGGTGCACCCCTTTCCATTGTACTATGAATATGATAGGGTCGAAATTGAGTTATTCCGTGGGACATAGTGCTTCTACAAAAAGTAATATCAAGTATTAGTACCATTACACTCAATTTATAAGCGACTTCTAAATAGTGATATAATAAATTAGTTTTTTTTTTAACAGTTAAATTTCTTTTTTTTTTTAATCTAAGGGCTCCATTTTCCCACTTATTTTCACACACTAAACCCTTTCACGAACGCCCCACTGCATTTACTGTATTTAAAATATTCTCTCTACCTGAATTGATTTCGCCTTTGGCTCATCCTCTGCATTGACCTCATGTTTCGATCTTGCTGCTTGAGCTGACAAAGCTGGTGGCTTATGGTTTGTATCCAACTGACGGACGTTTTTTTCCAGCAAGTCATTATAGACCTTTTCAGAATCAGCTTTTTTCTGACTTACTTGGCGGAAATATTCCGTGTCAAAAGTAAGAGGATCAAAATCTTGAACAGTAGCCTGACCGGATGCTTCAGTCTTGGTTTGCGTGTCTACGTTACTGAGGAGAAAGTACTTTTCCTGTAAAGATTTAATGCTCTTTGTCAAAACTTGGGCTTCGTGTATGACAGTTTGAATGTATTCTTTGTCTTGAAAGGCTTGTGTCGCTTCTTCTGAAATATCTCTCAATTCTTTTAACATACGTTCAAAGTCGTAAGCACTTGGATCGCTTTGTAGCTTTCCTCGAATTTCTTCAAGTCGTCGTCTGAATGTCATTTGCAGTTGTTTGTTGTGGCTCATAGGAACGGTCCGTCTATGAAGTTTATGAAAATTCTCAAGTGTGTATCTTTTTGATCCGCTTTTAGATAAATTTCTTACAATGCTGAGAAGTCTTCCTTTTTCTTTGGGGTCTTTCATTCTGTTGTCGAACATGACACATCTATTGCCGCATTCACTGAACAAGGCGCGGAGTTTGCCTTTTTGCTTCTGGCACCAAACATCCAATGTCTTGCTGTCCTCTTCGCCTTCCTCTACAGCGTACTTAAAGTCGTCACCATGGGTAACAAGACACACTCCAAAGTCTCTCAGAATGTTGGGTCCGAACACATTTCGAGCCACGTCAACAAGTTTAGCTTCTTCCTCACTGAATTTCTCACCAAACCTCAGGACAACGAGGACAGAACTCAGACCAGAACCACCACACATCTGGACCGCGGTCTGAGCATCAAACAGTGTGTCTTCATCCAGCCCCATCAAACAAAGACCGTCCACAACCGTAATGGTCTTATCGATAGAAGTATGTACAGAGGGTTCTGTCACTATCTTGGCAGTGCTGTTGTTTTTAGAAAATGCTTCATATCCCAGAATCGTGTTTGCTGTTGCACTTTTCCCATTTCCAGGATATCCTATTGTTAACAAAGCTATTTGAGACATTATATCTTGGTTAAGTAGAGTTGAATATTTCTGTAGAAATATTAAATTAATATTTTAACTAAAAGGCAAAACACATAAAAATAAAAATATAGCAAAAAGTAACGACTTAGCTGCGTTTAAGTCTTTGATTAACATGCATGACTTGATTGACATGCGTAGGACGTGATTATCTTCTTTTTTTTTTCAAGTAACGTCTCTAATATATAAGATATCCTACAAATATTCTCAATCTGTATGATTACTGATCAAAGAATGACGGATTTAAAAATCAAGCTAAGAATTAGGATTATATTTATTAAATCATTTATATTTCAAAGACACTTTCTTAGCTAACATCAGCTGATTGAAATAAAAACTTGATGACCATAACTGGCCTCATGACTTTTCATACACCATTTCATTTAGTGAGATTTTTGTTTTGTAGAAAAATTACATTTTACATTTTAATGTCAAAGATTCAATTGCAAATGCTCTACGTAGTAGAAGAAAATAAAAAACAATAAAAATAGATATATCTACTAGAGCTTGTATTAGGGAATTCGTTCACTAAATTTTCAAATTCTTCTTGAATGCCTTATTACCTATAAGACCAGGTGTGTAGCGGCTAAGTGTACGTATCACTGAGTAAAGAAAAAAAGTAAAGCTCCTCTTTCAGACCTTGCGATTTTTGGAGCAGATGATGTTAAGGTCATCTGTTTCTTTGACCAGCAGTTAACGAGCAGGGTGTCAAATGGCCAGCACAAAGACCAATCAGGTTTATTCCATGAAAATCTCGAAATAAAAAAAATCCTAGTCTTCAACGAGATTCGAACCCAGGACCCCAGGATCTTGAGCCAAGCATTAAACCACTCGGCTACCGCGCACCTTCCAAAGTACACATTTCTTCATATCGGAACAAAGCTAGTTCACTTTGTTGTTTATTGTCATTATTTTATTTCTGTTTTCATTCTAGGAGGCACGGTGGATGAGTGGTAAATTGCTTGGCTTCCGAACCGGTGAGTCCAGAATTCGAATTTATGTTAAGACTGTGATTTTTATTTCGGGATCTTTAATTAGGGAAAAGTAAGAGCGGTTGGTCATTAGGCTAGCCACGTGATACTCTCCTAAACCGTTGTTCACAGAAACAAACGACCTTTACATCATACGTTTCGCAAGGTCTGACAGGGGAGCATGTCCTCATTTTAAATTCAATCATTGGTTACAATCACAAGTCAGCTCAAGCGAGTGTGTTCGATACACACGTTTTTGACATACTTTTTCAAACGACATGTCGAGAATATTTTATTTAACAAGAAAAACATTTACAAAAATAAAATAAAAAAAAGACAAAACGATTTTCCTGGAAATTGAACAGTTAATGAGTATCGCTGATAAAAGAATTACTACATGTCAAAAACTCTAGTTTTACCGTTTTAATTTTCAAAGTAAAAGAAAATGAACATAAATTTGGCTGGAGAATAAAACTTAAATCTAGAGCCATTATCATTATTTACTCTACCACACATGTGAACGAAGACATGTTTATAAATTAAGGCAATAACTTTTGGCAATACTTAGCGAGTTTTTAAGACGATTTTTAGATGCTATCGATGAAGATTTAGTACAATGGCGTAGCTCTGGATTGGGTGGCCCGCGAGCTTGACCTATTTAGGGACCCCTTGCATTTTGCCATCACGACATGGAATAATGGCAAAATATTTAATGTAGAAAAAATTTCGAAAAATCATTTGGGGCGCGCCCCTTAAGTGGGGGGGCCCGGGAGATTTTCAAATCTGCAACCCTTCCTCCTATCATAGTTACGTCATTAGTTCAGTAAGCTTTTCAATGCGGATTGTTAAATAGTGATATGTTTACTTGCATCTTAAATTAAAAATGTAATAATCATCTCAAACAATTATTTCTAAATGTTTCCAAATAAGAGTTCTACAGGGAATTGTTGGTATTCAGTTTTCCAAATTTAATATCTCAAGGTAAGGTAAGTTATACTACATTTTAATATTTATAGTTGAATACCTATTTGTGAGCAGATAGTAATAAAACAGTTAAATGCTCACCTTAGTTCAAAGAATAACTACGCCCGATTTGAAAGAAATTTTGACGAACTAAAAAAAAATCGACAACACCATACATTCTCATAGATTTAATTTTGACCTAATTTTGATATTATAACTTACACATTTATAAATTCAGTTAAACTTAATTCATTTTAAAAAATCACCGTAGCTTGTTAAAATGTTTATTTTTTCAATATTTAGCCTGCTTTTAATTGTGTTTGCCCACCGCTGAGCTAGGTCTAGTGGTTAGAAATAGACAGAACTAGATCTTAGTAATGAGATGACAGTACAGCTGTACATTATCACCAAAAATGTGTTCACTTAAGAGTGTAATAGAGAAATAGTAGCTAGGATCAGATATACTCACAAGGTTTAACTCACTCAATGAAGCAGCAAACTTTAGTTCTATAAAATAGAGTGTTTACCATAATCTTTTTTTTTTAAGAAATAAATTATCTAGGAAATGAGCAACGTTCGGGTTTTCCAAGAATTGAACCATTTCCTCGGGAAAACCCGATAACTTATGTCAATAACATTTATTGTCCAGGTAGTTAGTTGTACAGTAGTGTGCTGTATGTCTAACATGACAATCATGTGACTAGGAAAAAAAAACACTATTTAAAAAAAAAAATGATAACGCTTAGTTTTTGTTAATCTATAGTGATCTTTTATATATATGTATTTCTTTAGGTGTTATATTAAGTAATGAAGAGATATAGTCCCTTATCAAATTTCATATAGATGTTCCACTTGCGAAGATATAGCTAGCTCTATTTAGTCTTAAACTTAATGATTAGATTTATCGAGTTATAGATTGTTGTTTTGTTTCAAGAACATCATTTTTTTAACTCACTATTTTTTTTTTATTTTACAGATGCACAGAGAAAGCGAAAGATCCAGTGGTTATGTGTCATCCAATGTGTGTGTGTGTGTCTGTCAGAGTCTGTCTTGTGATATTGTTTCATAGGTCGAGGTCGTTACAATTTTCACCGAAAAATATGTCCAACTCCAAGTCAGTTGTGCATGCGGGTCTCTCACCAATGTTTCTAAATGTAGTTATTGTACAACCTAGGCCTAGGTATTTCCGTGATCTTTTGAGCTGACATTTTGTATCAAATCAGCACTTTGATGTCTTAGCCATTAAATATTCTTTTTTTTGTGGCATATCGGAACTTTTTGGGCCATATATTTGTCATTATAGTTTCATAATTTGTAGCAGACCTGCTATTTTTTTAGGCCATTATAATTTAATAATTTGTGGCACGTCGGAACTTGTTCGACCTATTTCGACCTGCGGACCATTTTAATTGCCGACCCTCGTGTCGCGGGCCACATGAACGAAAAGGTACAGAAACTAAATGAAATCTACCTTAAACTATTTGATTAGAAGCCCGTGGATCTAGTACTTACATTAATTAATGATATATTTCACGTTTATCTTTTTTTATTTTACGCGCCAGAATATGGCTTCATTTCTCTACTTAAAAAAACATCAACACATTGTAGCTAGCTATACCACCGACTCATTTTCTTGTCTCTTTCTGGTAGGCGCAGTTTAACATTCGAGGCTCAAAGCAAAAATGACGTCATATTTATTTGACATTGCTGTTTGTACGTTGATGTTTTTTTTTTTTAAACAGCCATACTCTTTTTACAAGTCAAACATGTTGACTCACAAGGATGTTCCACAAAGAAGTATATATATATTTGTTCACTTTTCTATTCAAGAAACGACGCAAAAATGTTTAAGGTCATGGTACCAATTCATTGGAGCTAAATTGAGATTATCTTATCTTATATAATACAAAAGTTACTTTAAAAAAAAGAAGATGATTACGTCATACGCGGCATGCATTTAGTCATGGGCGTAGCCAGGATTTTTTTTTCGGGGGGGGGGGGGGGGTTGGGGGGGGGACTTTTTTCTCTCCCCCCCCCCCCACGGAAAGAAAATTATGTGTATTTATGTGTGTGTGTGTGTACATAATCTTTAGTACATTCTGACCCTTCATTCTTTCGGAAGACGTTTATTGTGCCCTAGAACAGATTCTTCCATGAGTTAGTGGAAAAAATTGTAGATTCCCCGCTATTACTAGCAAGGGGGTCTGGGGGAGCGCTAGGAGCTCCCCCAGCGCGGGGCGAAGCACTATTTCTGGTATGGAAAGCCAACAAAATGCATATTCTGAGGTATCTACACTGCAAAAAGTTTTATTTCAAAAACCTAATGTGCTATTCTACTGACTTAGATCCTCCCGCGCCGTTCGGAGCATTTGACGTCAAGCTGTTTCCATAAAAATCTGTCACTGGTAATGTCTGAAGCCTCATCCCACCCGCCATGAGGACCTCCATGAATGAGTGGCGTCTGACCCTTCATTCTTTCTACTCTAAAATAGGTACTTTCTGGAGTTAGTGAAAAAATTGTAAACTCCCCGTGCTTGCTAGCAAGGGGGTATGGGGAGCGCCGGGAACTCCCCGAGCGCGGGGCATAGCCCCGCCGCCAAGCACTATTTCCTGTATTGAAAGCTAACAAAATGCATATTCTGAGTCTCCCACCTGCTCTGAAGACCTCCATGAAAGTGTGGCGCTAAATTGTACTAGGATATCATTGCAACTCTTCTTATGCGCAATTCATTTTGTCGGAGAACATGTCCAGCAAACCTCATGCGTCGCTCTCTCACAATCTTACTAAGGGGTCGACTCCCAGTTCGGCATAGGATTTTCTTGATTTAGACCCGATCTCTATAACTGACTCCTAAAATCTGTCTTAGCCATCTTTGTTGAGCCACATTTAGTGTTTTTCAATTTCGGCAGATGACTATTCAATGCAGTTTATTAATGGAGCCCAGCCACTGGTACAAATGTGTAACCTCTCTTGAATACGCTCTTGGAATTAAGTGAAAGTAGTTTGCTTTAGATTTTATATCGAAAAGAGAAGTTTTATCGTCAAAATCATCTGTTGGGGGTTTTTCACCTCAAAATGCTCTTTAGGGGGATCTTAAACTCAAAACCATCTGGAGGGGGTTTAAACTTAAAAAAAAAGCCATCTGTAGAAGAGGGGTTTAAACTCAAAACCCCCGATTGGATTGGCTACGCTCAAATAATTTTAGTATGTAATTTGCTTTTTTTTTTATATTGAAGAGGTATTTTTAGCATCAAACCCCTCTGAATAGGGGTTTAAACTCAAAACCCATTTTGGCAACGCTCATAACATTTTGAGTGCGTAATTTGCTTTTTTTTTCTTACACTGAAGATGTATTTTTTATCCTCAAACTCGAACCTCTCTGGTAGGTGTTTTAAACTCGAACCCCTCCCTGGTAGGAGTTTCTTAACACGAACCCCCCAGGTAGGGGGTTTTAAACTTAAAACCCCTTTGGTTGTGCTGGGGCAAGTAATGGTTTAGTATTAAAATCTCAACTAAAATAAACAAAATCAAAGCAAAAAATTAGTCACTAAATTCCGACTCACCCCTTGGGGAGGGGGGCTTTCATTTCGGGCGGGGAACCCCCCCCCCTGGCTACGCCCATGAATTTAGTCATGCATATTAACCAATGACTTAGATTCTGCCAAGTCACTGGTTTTCCTGGCTAGCTTAGGCAACCCATTCCATGCTCTAATAGCACTGGGGAAGAAGGAGTATTTGTACAAATTTGTCCTAGCATATGGGACGAGGAATGTGCCTTTATCTTTGTGTCTTTCAGAGTATTTTATTAAATTTTGTTTTTGTATTTGAAGATTATGGTTCCGTATTTTATGTATAATTGCTACTTTAATTTTGAGTCTTCTGTCCTGAAGGCTTTCTAAATTTAGGGATTTTACTAAAGGTGTTACTCTGGTTAAATGTTAATATTCGTTTGTTATGAATCTCACTGCTCTATTTTGTGTCTGTCCAGTTTCTTAGGTAAAGATACATTTGTCAACCTTCTTTTTTTTTTTGGAGAAAAGGAGGGGGGGGGGGATTTTCTACTCTTTGTCCCGACATTTCGGCGGCCCAGATGAAATCACATTGCGGGCCCGATTTGGTCCGCGGGCCATATTTTGGGCATTGCTCTACTCCACAGAGCGCAAGGTCTGAAAGAGGGATTTTACTTTTTTTTTTTCATGCATCATAGAAGTAATGGTACTTAATTATATATTATATCATTGCTCAATTAAATAAAGTTTGAGTGGCTGTTAATTTAAATAAACTGTCAGGTGACTCGGAGACAGTGAGCCATGCTGTCTTACACAACCCTAGAACCCTAAACCACAAACTTGACAGTGGCGTATCTGCACTTTTTAAGCCATGTCTTATCCAATATAGTTTCATTAATTAGCACATTAAGGCGCCTTTTAGGCCAAATCTTGGGTTGTTATAGGTCTAGTCTACTTCTCTCGACTTTCTTAAAGAAAAAAACCAGTACATTAAAAGAAACACAGAATGTTAATATGGTCTAGTATCTTTATTTTCATCTTTCCCTTGTACCACGTCAAAGATACACCGCTTTATATTCGTAATGAAGAGAAGGTGGACAAGATATTTACTATTCATTTATCGATTCGTCTTTAGTATTCATTAACTGTATGTGGAATAAATGCTATACTTAGTGATTGATCTACAATTGATATGACGTCTTAAAACTAGCCTCACCAAAAACAAAAGTGCCGACCATAGGTTCCATAGTATATGTTCTCATTCCCTTGTACGTCGACGTGTTCCATCAAAGAACATGTTTACCAAGGGATATAACTCGTGGATTCAAAAACCTTACAAAATAAACTGTTACACAAATTCGTGATCAAGATCACCAACTTGATTTCTTACAAATACCCTGTAGTTAATTGAATTTTCTTTGATGCTCCATTCAAACAATACGGTAAACAGAAAGTTGTAAATAACACAATTGAAAAATACTGTATAGTACAAATGTTTACAGACACCAGTTTTGATATGTCCAGAGACAAAAATTATTTTAAAAATATTACCATATATAGACATAAAATACGCTGCCATAAAAATGTTTATAAAAGACATATCAAAGGTTTGCTTTACATTATCCAGACATAAGGATTTGTGGATGTTGTTCTTTTAGAAAACAATCCATTATAAGACTATAACAATAACAAACACTTGAATGCCTTAACTATAAGAGACTGAGATATGCATATCAAGTCGGTGGTATTTACACCTAGAAGCTAATATCACTTGGATACCTTTCAAGGAGGGCTCTAGTTCAAATCCCGACTCAAACAGTGTTGTGTTTGCTTAGCGCCTAAAGGCTATCAAGCTATCACCCCTTCCCCCACTGGTCCACAAAAAAAAAATTGGACCACAGCTGAGCATAATGTAAGTATGAAAGTTGCACTATATAAAAGCTAAAAAAAATTAAATCTCTGTTTCTCTCTTTCAGGTTTGTTTTCATTTGTGTACATTATAAATACATCTGTTAGACCTATGGATATGTTCACATCCTGTACCACATTTGAATCTGCTGAAATATCATGCTGCCTTTCGTCAGCGGCAGGAGTACAAGGATATGAAATGTTGAAGACATTTCTCCTACCTGAGACATGCTTGTACTTTGAAAAAAAAAAATAAACAAAGAAGAAAAACAAAGAAGAAAAACAAAGAAGAAAAGCAAAGAAATGTTTCTATAGTAAAATGTATAGAAAAAGTCATAACTATTCTTCTCTATCACACAGATCTGACTTAAATCGTCGCGTAGGCGCATTGGGCCGCAAGCTGTCTCCATAAAGATATGTCACTGGTAGTGTCTGAAGCCTCTTCCCACCTGGTGTCCACTGCTTTGAGGTCCTATATCTTCTTCCTATCTTATAAAATACAGACGTTACTTCAAAATAAAAAAGATGATAACGTCCTATGCGTCATGCATCTAGTCATGCATCTAGTCATGCCTGTTAACCAATGACTTCAATTCTGATTGATATTTTGAAAAAAAAAATTTAAGATATTAAAAAGTTGACCTTGTTTCTTTCCGACAAAATGTTGTGGTCAAAATGGTTATTTTACAAACATTCTAAATTGTTATAATCTGCTTTTAATAATGTACTATTTAAATCTTGAATATAGCTTTTCTTAATATAGGCCAGACGATATTGCCTAATATAAATCCCCCAACTTGAAATACTGTAGACCAAATAGAACTGTTTGTCACTTCCATATTGTTCTCTTCAAGATCGTCGAGTTTCTCTTCAGCTTCTCTCCTCATTCTTTCCAGCTTGGCCTCATTTTCCAATTTTTCCCTTTCTAGTTCTGCAATTCTTCTTTCCATTTGCTTTCTCACTTCCTCCTCGTCTGCCCGATACTGCCTCTCTCGTTCTTCTCCACGTCTGTCCCACTCCGCTTTGATTTTTTCTTGCTCTTCTTTCAGGACAATAGCAGACTTTGCTCTATCTATGTGACCCTCAACAGCCTTTCTAATATCCACAACGTTTGCAATGATCAGAGCCAAAGCTCCGGTGCCCTTGTCTTGGTCGCGTACACTTCTCTCGAGGTTTTCAGCCCGAACTTTTAATGCATTCAGACTCTCGAGCTGGTTTTCTTGGCCTGGTTGTATGTTTCTCATCTGCTGGAGGATGAGGCTGGACTCTCGCAAGGTTTCTTCTTGAACAATTGGAAGTTTCGCCTCCACAACAATTCTGTCCCTTTCTCTCTGTGCGTGCCGGAAGTTATCATCAGTGTAGCGAAGACCAAGCGGACTTACAGAGTCAACTAACGTCAGTAGGTGGTCAATCTGTGCGTCCATTTTTGTTTGGTCTTTTGTTCTGTTGTCAAAGAGAACAACTCTGTTCCGGCATTCGTGGACCAAACTCTTGAAGGCTCCTTCTTGTTGGGAGCACCAGTCCTCGAAACTTCCAACTTCTTCAGGGCAAAGGTTATCTCCATGGGTTACAACCAGAATGCAAAACTTGTTTACGAAATAATCTCCGAAGATATGTTTGAGAACCTCGACGGTACGCTGCTCTTCAGTTGTGAAGCGATTACCGAAGCGGACGACCAGTAAAAAAGCATGATACCCTTGAGGGTTAGAGGCTATGGCCACCTTTATAGAATCAATTAACTTCTCCAGGGCTTCCTGCTCTGACAAATCAGTGTCCAACGCCCCAGGTCCGTCGACCACTTTCAAATTGCGGCCCTTGTAAAGAGAGTAGCTGGTTTTAATTTGTTTCGTTACGGATGTGACGTTTGCGTTGCTTCTGAACACTTTTCTTTTGAGTATGGCATTTCCGGTGGCGCTCTTTCCGTTTCCAGTTTTCCCAATCAGCAAAAGATCAACATCGCTTTTCTTAGACCCCATTACAATTGTCTGTAAATAGAAAGAATAATAAACATTTGGGTGAAGATCGCTTTATAATGTGAACCTCACGTATTTATATACAATTGTGAGTAGGTAAGTTTTTTGAAAGTGACAGACAATGGTTCTCAGACCGATGACCCTTTTATATAGTCAAAACTTGCCCACGGACCGAAAAGTGAAAAAGCTACATAAATGCATATTTTATAAATTATCATTTTGTTGAAGAAGTGTGTTTTTTTTTAAAGAAATAATAACATTTAATAAAAATAAAAATTAAAAAAATAGAAACATTTAAAAAAAAATTAATGACTTGAATGAGGTTGATGAAATTCTTTGAATGTATGTCTGGCTCCATATTTGTAAATAGAAACCGCAAATCTCCACGAGCATGAAATTCTGGTCAGTTTCTTTTGTTGGTGAAGATTTTTTATAACGCCACTGAATCCACGTTCCAGCCAATGGGACTTCTTAACAACGACCCATGATGCTAGGACAAATTTGTACAAATACTCCTTCTTCCCCAGTGCTATTAGAGCATGGAATGGGTTGCCTGAGCTAGCCAGGAAAACCAGTGACTTGGCTGAATTTAAGTCATTGGTTAATATGCATGACTAAATGCATGACGCGTAGGACGTAATCATCTTCTTTTTTGAAGTAACGTCTGTATTATATAAGATAAGATAAGATGCAGGAAGTAAAATGGGTTAGGGTTGTAGCCAGAATTTGTGGTCTCGCTGTTCAAACATTGGTTTACGTTCTTTTTGGATATTTGAATAAGCTGGTTATGTACTAATATGGACTTAATTGTGACTGGGATCTGTGTTTGTCTACACGCTAAAGGGTTCAATAGCTAGTCTGGAATATCCAAGTGACGAATGTCTATAAATCTTTGGTTTAGGTTGGTATAGAAACGTTCTTAATAGTAGTGAGGATCGAGTTGATTATTATTCAAATTATTCGATCGGATTAACAGGCTTTCAGCGAAAAAGTTTCTGCTGACCACCCATGGTCGTCTCGCGGACCTCTGAGGGTCCGCGTACCACAGTTTGAGAACCATTGTGATAAACTACATTAAGAAATCCTTTTATTTTAAAGCGAAGCATCATATGGAAGAGAAAATATTTTTAAAGTTACTAAATGTTTGTGAATTTGGATGCATGGAAAATGTTACAACTCATTTTATAAGATGCTAATTTTACAAAGATGTATATTAGATGTCAAATCTTTGGTTAATGGTTTGGTTTGTGAGATTGTTAATGTTTGTATTTTCCATGATCATAAGATGGCAAGACTGTGCCAAGACAGCACTACAAATGGCGAAACTATTGCAAAAAGTTTTATCGATGCATCTCAATAAAAAAAGAATCTTTTAGCCCAACTACTAGCACCATTGACTTCCCGAGTGGGGTCCCGGGCTCGAATCCTGACAAGGACTGGGATTTTTACTATCGGGATCCTTTGGGCCGCTCTGAGTCCACCCAAATTTACTGGGTACCTGATATAAGTTGGGGAAAAGTAAAGGCGGTTGGTCGTTGTGCTGGCCACATGACACCCTCGTTAACCCTAAGCCAGCGAAACATATGACCTTTCCATCTTCTGCCCCATAGATCGCAAGGTCTTGAAATGGAGCTTTACTTTACTAGCACCATGTTAAGAAGTGTTTTTTAAAAATGGACCTGATACAACAATCAACATTTGTTATAAAAGTTTTATTTTCATTAAACTAACGTAACACATGAAAAGTAAAAAAAATGTAAAAAAAATTCTTAAATAAGAAAATACAAACAAATTGAAGTTCAATGCTCGGACCTAGCCATGCTTTCGGACAGACAAACAAACACACATGTTGTGTCATTCTTTCAATATATCTTTCTCTCAATAGGTCGTGGATTTTTTAATATAAAACCTTGTTATACTTATAAGATACTAAAGAGACGTATTATTTTTTTTAAAGAGAGCACTGTAAAAAGTAGTTACACCAGCTATTGCAAGTGCCATTATGAAATAGGCGAAATCCTAATCTCAATACCGCTTTTCCTTTCGAGACCTGAAAGAGACAGTCAGGCAACACAAATACAATAGTAGCTCTATCAACATTGCGGCTTGCAAGCAATTAGAGATAGGTTAGTGTTTCTATGGGCGTAACTCTCACATTATTGTAAAGCAACTACTTGGTACTTACCTACCTTGATTTAAAAAAAAGCTTCTCTCAGATTTTTTTTTTTAAATTAAAAGAAAGCAAACATTTTTCAGGCCTTTTCAATATTAATTGTAACAGTTGCACAAAATATTACACAAATATGTTGACAACAACAAACACGTTTTATTGTAATTCCCACTTTAGTTGGTATGGATTTTCCCGTTCATTTTCCCTGTAAAATAATCAGTATCTTACTTTCTTTGATCTATGGTCCATTTCTGCAAGAATCAGTATTTGATCCATTCGTTCCAGCACTCACATAAAGCTCTACCCACAAGGTAGCCACGCATTCTCCATGACAAATAAGATTTTCAGGAAAATTTCTATGACTATGAGCTCTAGATCCTTTTACGCTTTTAGCTAGAAATTTAGTAAAAGACCAAAATAAGAAAAAACAAAATTGCTTGCGAATGCGAATTACTTAAGAGTTAAGAAAAACATATAGAAATAAAATGAGGTAGATTATAGAGATTCTGAAATAACTTGACCAAATCATGAAATTACTGTGCTGGAAACTAAACGCTTCAATACAGCCGTGACGTTAGGAATTAAAAAGATATAGAATAAAAGACAAAATTTTGAGACAAAAAAGCTAGGATTATTCTTCTGTCAAAAAAAGATCCTCCTTCTCAAATTTCGCCTACTGTAGGGAACTTCTCTCTATACCCTTCAAGTTTTATCTTTTCATTAATACCGACTTCACCTTGTCAAATTCTTCTAGATCTCTCTTAGAAAGTGCCTTTGCCTGTAACAGTGTGTGTATAGATGACTTCCCCTCTGACATTTGGGTACAGCTGTAGACTGGACACTTCAAATCTAGTCGAATATGCATCCGTCTGGTTGACATTTGGATTAAACGGTTGTAGCTTTGTGTTCTTCTATTTCTTCTTTTGACTTTCTAAATACCAACTCTCTTACTTTCAACTTGTGTATTTCTCCATCAGCCTCTTTCTCTTTAGCTCTCACTTCTCTCTCTTTAGCTCTCGCTTCTGTCTCTTTAGCTCTCACTTTTCTCTCTCTCTTTAGCCCTGCTTCTCTCTCTCTCTTTAGCTCTCACTTCTCTCTTTAGCTCTCACTTCTCTCTCTTTAGCTCTCACTTTTCTCTCTTTAGCTCTCGCTCTTTCTCTTTAGCTCTCTCTCTCTCTCTTTAGCTCTCACTTTTCTCTCTTTAGCTCTCACTTCTCTCTCTTTAGCTCTCACTTCTCTCTCTTTAGCTCTCGCTCTTTCTCTTTAGCTCTCGCTCTCTCTCTAGCTCTCACTTTTCTCTCTTTAGCTCTCACTTCTCTCTCTTTAGCTCTCGCTTCTCTCTCTTTAGCTCTCACTTCTCTCTCTCTCTCTTTAGCCCTTGCTTCTCTCTCTCTCTTTAGCTCTCACTTCTCTCTCTTTAGCTCTCTCTCTTTAGCTCTCACTTTTCTCTCTTTAGCTCTCACTTCTCTCTCTTTAGCTCTCACTTCCCTCTTTTAGCTCTCACTTCCCTCTCTTTAGCTCTTGCTTCTCTCTCTTTAGCTCTCACTTCTCTCTCTTTAGCTCTCACTTCTCTCTCTCTCTCTTTAGCTCTTGCTTCTCTCTATTGAGCTCTCACTTCTCTCTCTTTAGCTCTCTTAAGCTCTTACTTCACTCTCTTAAGCTCGTTTATTATGATATATATCTCGTCCTCTTTTCTTCTATCCACTCCTGGAAAGCAGTTACAATCCGTCCCATCTCTTTTCCTAGCAGCTTTTAACTGTGATCTTATTTATAGTACTAGCTTCCAATTTTTCTTTTCTTGTGCCATATGAGCTAACATGTAACTTCACGGCTAAATCAGTCCTTGACCTTTTTGCAATGACGAAACAGTGTCCGAACTTACAATGTCCAAGTGGACAAGGACTCATATACCTAGAAGAATGAGCCTCCAAATATATGTTACTGCTTTCTGTTTTATCTAGCTCTATAGAAATTACTCTAGTTTATATCTTATATACAGACGTTACTTCAAAAAGGAAGATGATTACGTCCTACGCGTCATGCATGTCAATTAATGAGTAAAATTCTGCCAAGTCACTGGTTTTCCTGGCTGGCTCAGGCAACCCATGCAACATTCTCGCCAAGTCTAGTTGTCTCTGGGTTCAGCTGTAATTACAAAACACTTAATAACTCAGTCAAGACAAACACAGAGCTTTATTACTCTTGATAGGATATATGATATATCACACACTGGGTTCTGTCTTCCTCTACACTTTCACACTTCCGGTCATCCGTGCATATATTCCGAATAAAATAGATTTTACACATATACACACACCAGTGACAATGATGTGTAAGTAAGAGTAATGACCCCATAATTTGTTGTGCCTCTAGCGCGAGCTACGCTGACACTTTCAAAATACAACATTGTACCTGTCCTTGTGAATAGTGGACCAAGGATATCTGGCAAACGGCAGACAGTGGACTTTAATCGAGTTCTATTTAGTAGGTTACAAAATGATATTACAAGCAAAAAAAAAAAACAAAATAAAATAAAGTTTATATTAAGTGTATCAGTTAGTTTGCATCAGTCATGTAATTAAATTTGTAATAGATCCAGACTAACAATAATAAATCCGTGCGATTAGAAATATTTTTTTTAATTTTTTTTCGTTTTTTTCTCAATTTCATGCTTTTAGCGTTCTCAATACGCTATGATCCTATCACTTAACTGGACCATTTGGGAAGGGTTATCTGGGTGGTCGATTTTTTTATGTATTTAAAAAAATGAAACGATCTCAATTCGAATTTGTGGGTTAAAACCTTCTCAGGCTTCTCAAGCCAACACAGTAAACACTTTGCTAGCGAGGAGTCTATAAACATGGAAGATTGTATAGTTATCCTTTGTTTCTATTTCATTCAGTCTTCACTAATCCTGAAACGACTACCTAGCAAATAGTTAATTATTTAGCTTATACCACCATTTCAGTCAAGTGCTATTTCTTTCCCTTGTTTAAGATACCAAAATATTTGTATAACCAATAGTTAACTAACTGATTCTTGTGTAGTCAGATTATGGAAATAATTGTGCAAAATTTCAGCTTGATCCGACTTTGTGTGTCGGAGAAATAACGTGTACAAAGTTTTGGCCAGAAAGACAGACAGACAGACAGACAGACAGAGTGAGCTTTCTATAAGCTTTGTAAAAATTGGAGACTACTTTAGGTTCCTTCACAGATATTGATTAAAGATATCGATCTCCACAGCGAAGCGAATCTTGTAAGACTTCACTAACATGAACGATACTTTCCATTTTTAGTGAACCACATTATATGTTAAACTAGACACATTTGGGGAGTCAACCGATACGTAACTACGAAAAAAAAAAACGAAAATAACATTGCTACTAATATTTATTACAAATGCGCTACGTGAACTGACTCTAAAGTCCAACCAAATTTCCTTGATAAAAATGAAACCAAACTAAAAAAAAAAAAGGATGGCCACTTGAAATTAAATATAATACAAAACAAAATCAGCACTTTTAAAAAAAATATACACTTTTTATTACTTGTAATCCTTTAAATATAAAAAAGTAATATTATTTGATCATAACAATTTGATTAGCTGATTATATATTTAAATAATAAGAGACACACGCAAACATGGGCACAAGTAATACGTGAAATGAAAGGGGAGAGGTATGGAGTAAATGTTATCACGCCCTGGCTGACAATAAAATCCTTCAGTCAGTTCATGGATAAGAAAGTTACGGTTGTAAATATGGAATTAGTTCAAAGTAAGTCTCAAGTGAATCACATCGAAATTGGCTTTTTTGTTAGCATTGTTCATTATCTAATTGTGCAGTTCCATGCAATGAACTAATACAAGACTTCTTGTAATGAGGTCATACATACATATTTACGGTACAAATCAGAAATGAGTTGTTTACATGCTGGTACTCAAAGATACAAATTAAGAAGCATTGGCAGTGGCACTGTGTAGGATGTCAGTCACCCAGCGGTGAAGGACGTTTATGTTTTCAACTTCTACCCTTGAGGCATCTTCCTTCAGCCTGAGCTCCATCAGACGTACCGACACAAGGATGTCGTCTGATGCCTTGTCCATTTTGTCATTTTTTTCCTCTGAGCTCTTCATTGCTTTACTTTCTTTACATATCTCCACTGCGTCCAGCGTGCTCAGGAGTTGATCTTCAATGCTGTTTCGAATGTTGAAAGCATGTCCCATATACTCTCGAAACGTCCCTGAACATCTGTCTTGATCTCGAATATGTTTCAACAGTGACTCTGACCTTTTCTTTAACATTTCCATTCGCTTCTTCTGACCTTTGGGGTCACTCAGTGAAATCTGCCCAAGCTGCTGGACAAGCAAACTGGATTCCCTTAATGTTTCCTCTTTCAAGAAAGGATCTTTCGATGCTGCATTTTTTCTCTTTTTCTTGCTTTGGCTTCTGTCTAAAGAAATTTTTGACTCTGAAGCGTGCTCTTCTTTCATTGCACTCACTAAATCTATTAGAGAATTTAACTGATTATTAATTTTGTTTTTGTCTTTAGTTTTGTTATCAATTAATAAAATCCTTTCCTCGCACCATTCCAATAGAATTTTTAAATACTTGTTTTCCTGAAGGTCACACCAATCTTTAAAGTTTTCGATTTCTTCAAGATCAAAATTATCTCCATGTGTCATCAGTAAAATGCAATGCTTTTTTATAAATTCTTCTCCAAAAATTGATTTTAAAACATCTACGGCGTCTAGATCTTCCTTTGTAACATGTCCGTTGAATTTCATAACAAAAACTATTGCATTTAAGCCTTCAGGACAAAGACTTTTCGCTCGTTTGATAGTTCCATTGAAAGACTGAATAGAATCTGAATCTTGTATCCCAGGCGTGTCAACAACTTTAAGGACAGTATCTAAGTATTCAGAATAGTTGAGTTGTATCTCCTTGGTGACGGCTGACGTGCTGGCCATGCTGTTGAAAACGCTTCTACACAGAATAGTATTTCCTGTTGAACTTTTGCCGTTGCCAGTTTTACCAACCAATATAATAGTAATACTCTTCATCCTGTGTCGGGTATGGTTTCTGTTATATCTGGGGTAAGAAACGATGTGTATTTTAATATTTACCTACTGCTATTGCCATTGAAAAAAAATATGACTCTTTAGCTATTTTTAATTTATTTATAAATAGTTCATGCTAGTAACTACACAAGTTTCCAACATTATAATAACATAACGTTTAGATTTCAGTTTGTACGGACAATTGATTGTAAACAAAATACAATTTTTTAAAACTTTTGTTGAACTCCTTCTGTCTGTCTTCCTATCCAGTCTGTATATATGTGCGAAAACTTAAAGAAACTGGTAGGATTCAAACCTACGCGTACAAAGAGACTGGCCTATACAATAGATCACTCGGTCATAGTTCTAAATCTAAATTTCAAAAGTTATAAGGACGCTTAGAGTCCACCCAACTCAAATGGGGAAAAAAAAAAGGCAGTTGGTCGCTGTGCTGGTCACATGACACCCCTGATTGTTAACCGTTAGCCAAAAAAACATGACCTATATATCATCGTTCCCCACAAATCGCAAGGTCTAATACATGTATTTTACAATTATGTTAAAACTCTGAAATTTGGAAAGCCAGCACGGAAAACTTCTCCTAGATAACCCTCCTACCTTCCCCCCAACTAGTCCACTCAAGTTAATTGGACCATAACGCTTTGTGCATGCTAAAAGCAAGAAATTGTGCTGAACAAAAAAAAATGGGTATTTCAAATCACGGTGGCTGAGCGGTAAAGCGCTTGGCTTTCGAACCGGGGAACGGAGTACGAATCCTGGTGAAGACTGGGATTTTAAATTTCGGGATCTTCGGGCGCCTCTGTGTCCACCCAGCTCTAAAGGCTACCTGACGATAGTTAGGGAAAAGTAAAGGCGGTTGGTCGTTGTGCTGACCACATGACACCCTCGTTAACCGTAGGCCACAGAAACAGATGACCTTTACATCATCTGCCCTATAGACCACAAGGTCTGAAAGGGGAACTTTTTTATTTTTTTTACTCAAATTTATTATTGTTATTCTATACCAATTACAAATTATTTAGGCCTGCATGACTGATTCAAACTAATTGATTCATGCATGAAGAGGGGGGAACTGCTGTGGGGACAACATCGTTCCGACCGTAAACATTGCCCAGGCTTCCATCTTACATGTCGCTCTAGGACTGAAGGAGGCCAACAGGCTTTTTCTAAAACTTTTTTTTTTATTTACATTTTACTTTCTTTTTTTTACGTATTTATATATATGTGTGTATTTGTTTGTAAAATGTTTTATATGTTTCAGATTCTCCTTCAGAGATGAAAATAACTTGCTACCCAGTTCAAACCTTCCGCAGGACGACGGGGGGTGACAGCGGGCATGATATAAACTAAGGATCATCGACCGAGCGACAGTCCAGCGCGCATTCCGTACGACCAGGAATGTATATATCCCCAACACGACCAGGAATGTATATATCCCCAACACGACCAGGAATGTATATATCCCCAACACGACCAGGAATGTATATATCCCCAACACGACCAGGAATGTATATATCCCCAACACGACCAGGAATGTATATATCCCCAACACGACCAGGAATGTATATATCCCCAACACGACCAGGAATGTATATATCCCCAACACGACCAGGAATGTATATATCCCCAACACGACCAGGAATGTATATATCCCCAACACGACCAGGAATGTATATATCCCCAACACGACCAGGAATGTATATATCCCCAACACGAACAGGAATGTATATATCCCCAACACGACCAGGAATGTATATATCCCCAACACGACCAGGAATGTATATATCCCCAACACGACCAGGAATGTATATATCCCCAACACGACCAGGAATGTATATATCCCCAACACGACCAGGAATGTATATATCCCCAACACGACCAGGAATGTATATATCCCCAACACGACCAGGAATGTATATATCCCCAACACGACCAGGAATGTATATATCCCCAACACGACCAGGAATGTATATATCCCCAACACGACCAGGAATGTATATATCCCCAACACGACCAGGAATGTATATATCCCCAACACGACCAGGAATGTATATATCCCCAACACGACCAGGAATGTATATATCCCCAACACGACCAGGAATGTATATATCCCCAACACGACCAGGAATGTATATATCCCCAACACGACCAGGAATGTATATATCCCCAACACGACCAGGAATGTATATATCCCCAACACGACCAGGAATGTATATATCCCCAACACGACCAGGAATGTATATATCCCCAACACGACCAGGAATGTATATATCCCCAACACGACCAGGAATGTATATATCCCCAACACGACCAGGAATGTATATATCCCCAACACGACCAGGAATGTATATATCCCCAACACGACCAGGAATGTATATATCCCCAACACGACCAGGAATGTATATATCCCCAACACGACCAGGAATGTATATATCCCCAACACGACCAGGAATGTATATATCCCCAACACGACCAGGAATGTATATATCCCCAACACGACCAGGAATGTATATATCCCCAACACGACCAGGAATGTATATATCCCCAACACGACCAGGAATGTATATATCCCCAACACGACCAGGAATGTATATATCCCCAACACGACCAGGAATGTATATATCCCCAACACGACCAGGAATGTATATATCCCCAACACGACCAGGAATGTATATATCCCCAACACGACCAGGAATGTATATATCCCCAACACGACCAGGAATGTATATATCCCCAACACGACCAGGAATGTATATATCCCCAACACGACCAGGAATGTATATATCCCCAACACGACCAGGAATGTATATATCCCCAACACGACCAGGAATGTATATATCCCCAACACGACCAGGAATGTATATATCCCCAACACGACCAGGAATGTATATATCCCCAACACGACCAGGAATGTATATATCCCCAACACGACCAGGAATGTATATATCCCCAACACGACCAGGAATGTATATATCCCCAACACGACCAGGAATGTATATATCCCCAACACGACCAGGAATGTATATATCCCCAACACGACCAGGAATGTATATATCCCCAACACGACCAGGAATGTATATATCCCCAACACGACCAGGAATGTATATATCCCCAACACGACCAGGAATGTATATATCCCCAACACGACCAGGAATGTATATATCCCCAACACGACCAGGAATGTATATATCCCCAACACGACCAGGAATGTATATATCCCCAACACGACCAGGAATGTATATATCCCCAACACGACCAGGAATGTATATATCCCCAACACGACCAGGAATGTATATATCCCCAACACGACCAGGAATGTATATATCCCCAACACGACCAGGAATGTATATATCCCCAACGACCAGGAATCCATATATCCCCAACACATGCATTCAACTTTTAATATTCATATAGAAACTAATAAGAAATTTAATAAAAAAAAATATATCAGATGATCGTTAAATAATAAACAGCAAAGCACCAAGCCTTTTTAAAGAGAAAAAAAAAGTTATTAAACGTTTTAAGTATAAATTAGAAAGTTCCTTTATTTTTTACGGTAGTGTAACCTCCTTCAGTTGTAGAACGACTATGGTTCATCTCCACTTTTTAATGTGGCTGTGGAGCCCTACTTCGGAGAGACACGCCCTTCCACAAATATCGCAGGCTAAATTGGCTTTCGCTTCGGTGGTAGAGGAGCCAGCCATTTTTCTTACGCCATATCTATTCTCTTACAAAAAAATCACCTAAATGTTTCTTAAAACTTTTAATATATATATAAAATATTAGTTTAAAGCAGTTAATATTCTTAGTTATTAGAGAGACAATAAAAATTACCTTTTAATTCCAAACAATCTCTTGATTCTAAACTAATTTAGTAATTTCGGGAAAACCCATTAAAAAAGAGAAATTTCCTATAAAATGTTTAGGTAAATAAGCACAAAAAAGAGAAAAGTAACAAACACTTAAAGCAACAACAACAAAGTTTTTTCTAGTGTGAAGAACTCTACATTTAAAACAATATGTGGCTCATCTAGACGCATCCATTGTCTTCCTAGACAGAAGAAGACATAAAATAATGGTACAATGACCTTTAACATTTGTGCGTTTATGAAATAATGCTCTGAATGTAGAATCTACCGTGAAAAGTGAACGGATCTTTACTTTTTGGTGGAATATGAATATAAGCAATTAACGTTTTTTTTATAAACAAAGTGTGGCTCTTTAAAAAAAAACATTTAGTGTATATTTGTATATTATTATACAAATATGGCGACATTCTTGAATATATATATATATATATATATATATATAGCTCGTCCATCGATGTTTTTTAAAACAAAATTGTTAAGTGACGCCTAGAGATTGGTTGCATTTACGAGAATAATAACAAAACAAGAGACGAAATTGAGTCAGTAGCAAAGCTAGCTATAATGTTACTCACATTTTAAGTCGAGAAATGAAGCTATTTTCGTAAAAAATGTGCTTTAAATTTCTCCTTTATTAATGTAAGTACAAGATCTACGGGCTTCTTATAGTTTCAAGTCAATTTCATTTATTTTTGTGAATCTTTTCGGTCATGTGGCCCGTGACACGTGTGTCGGACATTAAAATGGCCTGCAGGTCGAATAAGGTTGGGCATCACTATAGTAGTAATTCACCAGCAAAGATGTTTAATTGGATTATGTTAATTTTACTAATCTATTTAAACTGGGAATAGTTAGTCATTTGCTGAAAAAAGATTACATGACCTTTTAGATTTATGATTGCCGTCAAATTTTCCAAGTAAACAAACTCAGTTCCCTCATAAGATGTGACCACGTTGACATCTGGCTTGGTGTGGTCAGCTGTCTATCTATGAACTTAATGTTATGGACTAAACAAACAAAAGGAGGTGGGAGCTGCTCATCTCTACCTCTGGAGATATACCCGCACATCTAGACAGATAATCAGCGTGAAGTATAACACGCAACCACAACCATCTACCAGATACCCCCTTTCCATCAAATGTCCACATAGAAGATTAGATCATTACACACTAAGCATGCTATAAAGCATGAAAGTTGCACTATAAAAATTAACTCTTTATCTCCTAATCGACTATGCCATCGTTGATTTTGACCTCATTAAATCAAATTAATGTTTTATTTTTTAAACTTGGCTTTGAATTATATAAAAAGAGCATGCAATCCCTTTTAATTCTATACCAAACACAACATTTTCTGATAACAAACAACAAAGCTATTGAAGCCCAATCATAACAGGGTAGTGAAATAGTAATGAGCAAAATGAAGAATTCCTTCAAATCGTGGAAAAATAATTGCGGAGAGAAAGAGTTAAGTAATAATGTGCAATTCATAGATATGTGTCCTTTCAGTTTGAAATTTAAACGTTGTCTAAAATAAATATTTCAATTTTTTTTCTTAAATCTACTAACATATACTTTTATATCTATTATAAATTTATATTTTTTTTTATTCTTAGGTATAATGTGCGAATTTCTGTTCCATTAGAGAAGTACTACTCTTAGTAGTCTCCTACAAACATTTATGTTTGAAATAAAATTCGCCAATGCCTGTTTATGGATATTGTGTTTTGCGTGATTTATAAATTGTTAAAAAGGCAAATGGAGCCTACGATAAGATGGTGCGCAAATGTTTAATTAGGCCAATTGATAAAACTTGTTCTTGTTTGCGAAGAAATGTCTTAGTGTATTGCTGTGAGCCTAGTGACGTAAGCGGTGTCAAGATTTGTTTCCCTCTCTTGCCTAGTGAAAAGGAGGTGTCGTTTGTTTTCCTTGCGCAGATTAGGACAGATTCGAACATATTTAACAACGGAGTCAACAAAAACGGTGTGGCATTCATACTCTCCCGCCTTGACTACTGCAACGCCGAGCTAGCAGGTATACCCGATGACAAAATAGCCAAGCTGCAACGTATTCAGAACAATGCCGCACGAATAGTCCTTAGAAAAACAAGACGAGATTTTGCTATTATGCTCTTGCGCACGCTCCATTGGCTTCCCATGAAAGCGAGAATCGATTACAATGTGGCCACACTTTGTCATCAGTGTATGTATATAACAATGAGATGCCCTTGTACCTTAGCGAACTGATTACTCAAAATGTCCCCCAGAGAGCCCTGCGCTCAATAGACTCAACGCTTTTAGTGGTGCCACGTTTCTCCCTCAAAAGCTACGGTCTGTGGGCTTTTCAGTGCACGGACCAAAGGTTTGGAGCTCACTCCCCATTGATCTCAGACAGACAACATGCTACACCATTTTTAAGAAGAACATTAAGACCTATTTGTTTAAAACTTTTTTAGATTAATTGTCATTTTGACTGTCATGTTTGTGTTTGTAATGTTATTACAGCGCCTGAGTCTACATTTGTGTTTGTTAACAGCGCTTTATAAATAAAATTATTGATCCTTTGAGAGTTTAGAATTTAAAAAAATTCAAACAAATTATAAAAAAAAATAATTTATAAAACACACAAAAAAGGCAAAATAATGGAAATGAATTTGTAACAAATAATATTGAAGAATTATATTAACATAATTTTGATATCAAGGAATAATAAAATGGCAAAGCTAACTATAATTTATAATCTTAGGTAAGAAATTTTACTTACACAATTGGTACAGAAATTTGCATACAAGGCAATAACATGTATTAATCTTTTGAAAAATGTATTTAAACTAATTTTGAATAGATGTCTACAATATATAACACTAAAAGACCAGTTTCATTTAAAAACAAATTTCAGTGTAAAAAAAAAAAATTAATAAAAATACCCCACAATTTAATAGTTAAAAAAATAATCTCTATAGAAGAAATTTCAATTCATATTGTATACACATAAATATTACGGTACATCCAAAGTCAATGGCGCAGATATCATGGCATGAAGGGGCTCACCGAGCAAATGGAATCCCGTGAAAAAATATAATAAAAATGATTCACTGCAAGAGTTCAAATTTATCCAATCTATATCACAGACTAATTACTTGAAGTCGTAACTGAATTGAGTGAAATGGCACTAATAACAGTAAACGTAGAACCTTAGCAAAAATTAAATGTATGGAAATTTAAAGAAATACTCGATTTGGTTTTTGACATTACTATGACGTATGTAAGAGATGAAAGAGGGAAGCGCTCAAATCATACTTCTTATCCCGGGTCTCAAGTGTGACGAAAAACACTTGCCGGGGATTATATTATCAAACTTGATAACTCAATAAAGTGAAGAAAGAAACATCTCTCTGTATTTTCTTAAAACTTCTTTAATAATACTTCTTCAACTTTCACATCAAATTAACTTCTCAATTTAATAACAACTTGACTTGATACTTCTTAAATAAAACTTAAAGACACAAGAAACTTCACTTAGTATAACATTCAACTTCAACTAATAATATTACTTCAACTAATAAAACTTTAATTAATGGACCCGCTAATATCACAAAACTTATAACTCTATCAAACCATTACTAATCGAGGACTAAGCGAGGACCATCACTCTACAAGAACCACTACTATGCGAGGACCCGTCTAACTGACTTTCCCCTAATTTATACTTTTTTTAATCGGATGTTCTAGAATCATGGAAACTTCTCGGATAATTATTTTAGTAACTTTGACCTTCTAGAAGCTGACGTGTGCTATTTTTTTCCCTTAACCTCTTTCTTTGATTGGATACCTAAAATTAACTTGTTTACGCTGGACACTAGCACTGGTTTGACCTCGCTTCTAGAAACTGGTCGAAATAGGTCACAGACTCGACTCGTGACATCAAGTACCTTGCTACACTACTGTCACCATTACCTGATAATGAAGCCAGGTATTATGCCCGTCTCATTTCGTGTATTTGCTTAATTGATATTCATAAAAAAGTATGTATATTTCAGAGGAGTCTTTTTCAGAGCTGATTGAATTTTTTTTTCATTTTTTAGACATTGCGAGTCACCAACATTTTTTTCTAGGCTTAGAGCCCTTTGAATAAGAACTCTGCTCTCAATTTTTATTTCTTTTTCAGGGTTATTAGACTCTAAGGCTTTAGCTTTTAGAATGAGAGTCTGAATTTGGCTAAAAACGTTGTTCTGTACAAGATCTTTAATTATTTTGTCACATTCAGCAATAGCTTCAGTGTAATTCTTTTGTTTGATTAAGAAAATTGCTGACCTGATACAACATATCTCCTGAAAATCCCTGTTAAAATTTTTTTGTGAGTTTGCTTCGGTAAAAGGCTCAAAATGGCTCAAAAAGTTTTTAATTCTTTCACTTTTAGTTGCTCCCTGAAGTGTCTGAATTTTGGAAACTTTATAGACAGGTATTTTCTGGAACAAAACTAAGAGATCGTAATCTGCAAGATTGCTCACGTCAGCTTCTTTATAACTTAAACGTAAAGCCTCTTTCATGCAATCTTTGCTCATTGGACTTATTAGTGAATCAATGTTTTGTGTTTCTAATGCAATGGCTTTCAGAACATAGACATGTATAACTACCAAATTATTTCTGTCTAGATTTGGTAGTAAAATCTCACTATCGATAAAGTGAATTGCTTCAGCATACATTTTACATTTAGCATACAACAAAGCCAGATGGTAGGCATTTCTTAATGACTTCACCTTTAATAGTTCATGTTGAATTTTGAACATATTCAGCGATTGATGAATTTTTTCCTTAACCAATGGTTCTTCGGTCCAGTCCAGAAACTTTGCATATCTAAGTAAGTACTGTTTAAGCATGTCGGAAGCATACACTTCATCTCGGGTCCCTGTGTTCTCTTCATCTTTTTTCAAACTCACAGCTTCTTGTAAATACATGTGAGCTAGGTAAAAACTTGCACGTTCTGTCTGGTATTCGGAAAATGAGAGCTCAAAAAATGCCTTACATTCTTCGTTTTTGTTGTTTTTCAATGACCTAATACCAAGCTGTAAATAAATTAAAGCTCTTTCCTTGTTTCCGTGACAGTTCTTCACTAAACTTTCAACCTTTTTAATAATCTTGTCTTTGGTTTGCAATTTTTTTGTCTTTTCAAATAATTCCTCCATAACAGAGTTTTCAGACATGATTCGTTCTATTTCCATGTACGCTAATGCCTTTAGAACAATATTGCTGCTTTTAGTTTCGATTTCATCAAAAATTTTAAGAATTTTAGCCCCGTCTGTTTTTTCTTTAAAACTGTTTCTAGGATTGGCTAGACGCCTAAACAGCCTGAGCATCAAATAGTTTTCATAATCTACAAAGTTCTCACTTTTACGAATCGCTATTACAAATTCCATAATTTGAATTCCATCATAAGAATTGGGCGCACCAAGCTTATAATAGTAATATGCTTGCTCCAAAATAGCATCAATCTTTCGAAGTTTATTGTCATCTACTACTTTCTTGAGTTCCAAAAACTTCTCATCAGCTTCGTCCCTTTTGTTTAAATGTCGAAGCAAAACAACTGCATTTGCCAAAGCAACGACATCTTTTTGTCCATTCATTGCAAGGACTATATCGTTCATTTCTTTGGCTTGGTCGAATTTCCCTTGTTCAAAGTACACTCTAGTTAAAAGATTAAATTTCCATTTTTCTGGGAAAATGTGTTCATCGGGATGTAAATTTTCCTGCTCTAATTTCCTCTGCAAAAATTGCCAAACATCAGAATAAAATGTTGGTTCTGAAAGTATTACGCCTTCATCATCACACTCTAATTTACAGGTTCCAATATTAAATGTATTAGGGAAATCCTCTAAATCTTGAATGAACCGTTCTTTGACTCGAATATTCATTCTGAAATCGAATAACATATAAAATATATACCGGTAAAATGTAAGTTTTTAATTGTTCATATTTTAATGCAACTCTAGGACGCAGTTAAACTGATTTGGCATGTATGTTGACAAATATCTTCAAAAATGACCGATATGTTTTTAACTTCGGAAAAACTTTCCGAATATGAGGATGGGTAAAACGATAGGATTACATTAATGTTTCAGTAAGATTTGTGCTACAGTAGATCTGACAGGAAATTCCAAGACACTCTTTTTCTCTCATCACATTCTCTCTCTCTCTCTATCTCTCTCTCTGACTTTTCTTTCTTAACTGAAGCCTTGGACAATTAAGCCATTTTTTAAATCGTAACTGCAGCAGGTAAGATTACCTAAAATGATTTTCATTCGCAATTTCTACGAACTATGTATTTTAAAGACAACATTTCAATGTTTACGTTACAACAAATAATTCCTTCCGCTTAAGCGATTATGAACACTTCTTTGGTGAGTAACTTTCGTTTAAGAAGGCCTCTATCCTAGAGCAAAAATTAAAAGTCCTAAAAAATGGTCACAGTGAACATAAGGGCCCATTAAAGCGTGATTTTGTGTGCTTTTTTTTTGTGTGGGGTTGGGGGTTAATGTGTAATACGGTTTGTAAAGATGAGTTATTCTAATTAAGTGTCTCTATGAATCTTTATCTACAACTGACAAAAAAAAAATATGCAAAGAATGGAATAAGCTGTGGATAGGGATGTAATGTCTGTTAAACTCTTTCGCGGCAAGGGGGCGTTTCATTTGAAAATATTGACGGGTAGTATAGTTCAGAGCGATGGAAGGCTACAACTGATGGGCCTAGGAAGTGTTTGTGCATATTTCAATCCACCCAAGGGATTTATTGTTGTTTTATGCTTTTTTCTTTGCTGCGCTGCTGAAGACACATATTTTATTTGTATTGAGTCTAAAGTGTATCTGTGTGCCCCGTGAAACGGTAAGGCTTTTAAACAGAAAACCAAAAACTAATAAAATACTCAGAAAGACACAAAGATAAAGGCCCATTTCTCGTCCCATATGCTAGGACGAATATGTACAAATGCTCCTTCTTCCCTAGTGTTATTAGAGCATGGAATGGGTTGCCTGAGCTAGCCAGGAAAACCAGCGACTTGGCAGAATTTAGGTCATTGGTTAACATGCATGATTAGATGCATGACGCGTAGGACGTAATCTTCTTTCTTTTAAAGTAACGTCTGTATTATATAAGGTAAGATAAGATAAGAAGATAATGGACATAAGTCCACAATTTTAAAATCATTTTTTTCTTTCACTAAAACTTGCCCATTAAACAAAGTTTACAAAAAAAAAATAATACAAAAACAGTGGACAATAAATTGTCTATAGTCTTAAACATTTATGTAAGAAAAGATCTCGTTGATGAGTTACAATAAATAGGAATATTAAAATTAAACGACATACTATTACACAATCGCAAGAATTTATTATTCTAATATTCATTGTAAAAGTATTCTTACTTCTGGTCGTAGTCACAAGAAGAGTTGTATAAAGATGTTCTGTGTTTTTCAGTTCTGTTGCCAATTGCTATGTTTTATTCATGAGATTTTTCCTTTTATAGATCTATCTAGCTTAGTCAAAGTGTAATATTTAAATATAGACAACCGACGAATTCTTCATATATATGTAAAAGATTTTTTCCGTAAATGATGGAAATGTACATATTAAGCAAATTGAAACCAACATTTTTTTTAAATACTCAATTAATTTTATAGAGCAGTTTTAGTTTCGTTTTACTGTTTAAATATAGTGTCAAGAAATTTTACAGAAAACCTACACTCTAATTGTGATACACAATAAATCAATCAACCAAAAAAAAAAAAAAGGCAGCAAGCCATGAAATGTGTCATACTAGATCTACAAATATTTAAATTTCTTATTGATTTTGTAACGCTGAGTTTGTAGGGTTAATATTAAATGGAATTTTTCAGATGACGACATACAAACAATGTGTAGCTGAGAAAACATGAATTGATAAATAACAAAAAAAAATTACTTTATAAGATTAAATGTTATACTTTCTCAACGACTTATCGATGCAATAAGCGAATGTATTTATTATTTATTAATTACTTAATTGGTAATGTACATAGTATCTTGTAGAATGCATTTTGCCAATGCTAAACGTATTGTGAATTTTCCGTAAATCATCAATATCCGTGTGTTTTCAATGCTGAAAAAAATAAATAGTTTTTCCCTATGTCTTTATTATACATGAGAATACTACGTAAACAAATTGTAAATAAATAATTTTTTGTTAGAAATGGACTTTAAGCTAATATCATGTTTGTGTCTTATAATAGTCGAAATTAATAGTATTACCTAACTAGCAACCTGTATTACGAAAGATGTACCCGAACTGTGGTACAAGACGTCAGACAAGGTATCGTGACATCCAAACAGTGGGGGGAAAAAGGGTGGGTGAGGTTGAAGGTCCAAGCATAATGGGCAAAATAATGTTCTCATATTACTTATAAGTCAATGTTAACTAAGTAAAAACACACTTATACCAATTTTTTAAAATTAAAAATTAAATTCATTATAAGTTTCTCTAAGTAGACATCAAGGATCATTTTAAATGTATATGTATTACAGTTTTTTGTCAGAGACCTTTTTTTTTTAAGAAAAAGAAGAAAACATTTCAAAACGTCTCCGCTAAAGCCATTCTTCCGACTTTCTTGTGTTCCAACGGTCGAATTTTTACCATCTATCGTAAATCTTTATGCAAACGGCTTTTTTTGTTGACCAAAAAATGTCCACCTCAAGACATTTAACACAGAGTAGATCTTCCAACGATCGCGCCCATCACTGACGTAGTGCGCTATATATGCACTTCAAATAATAGTATTCGTCAGTGCTGGCTCGTTGTTTATAAGACTTGACATGCGTTATGGCCCTTGACATTAATTTTGTATATGCGATTTTATTACTATGAGAAAAATGTGCTGTAGACTCTAGGATTATGATTTCAAGAGCTCAGAGCTAAAAAAAAAAAAAACGAATGCCGTCGGGGTTCTGCCCATGTTCCTTGCTGACAAAAAGAGGAACCTGTTACTTCTCCATTACTATCGCCAGAAAGATTTGTTTTTTAGTGAAAAAACAACAACAAAAAAAACTTAAAATTGTCTATGAAACATTTTTTTCGAAAAGAAAAAAAAGGGATACAAAATACTAGATCTAATGATCATTTTTTCCGCACATCTAAATTGCAAACCGGAAAATCTGTTATATGTAAATCTTTAATTTCTTCCCTAATTCATTACATTTGTAAAACCCTTCCGGGATCCGACTTTGTCAAGACCACGTGTTACTAAGAGGGGGAGGGGCACAAACTGATTTTTCACCTTTTTTTAATGTGGAGGGGCCTGATACTTGATTCTTAAAGTTTGAGAAACACTGGTCTGTCCTCTCTAGAGAAACCAAGTAGAATCTAAACTAAGGTGACATTGTGTTTTTTTTTTCAGTAACCGATTTAAACTAGAGTAGACTAAATTATTCAAAATAATTTATTTACAGTTGAATTTTTTTTTTTTTGCTACCAATTACTTTATTAGCAGCATTTTAATTTTAAAGATTCATTTGGCGTGTAAAAAAAAAGTTTTTTGTAAAATGTTTTACAGGTTCAATTAAAGTTAAAGATAATCTACTAGTCCAAACCTAACCGCAGGACGACTGGGGATGGCAGCGAGCAGGGTATGAACCCGAAATCATTGGATGGCTGCTTGGTCGTGCCGTTTGCGCGCTGAATTGTCGTTCGGACTTATCAATAGCCCCGGGTTCAAACCCTTGCCACTCTCATTCCCCAAATGAATCTTTAAAAATGAATTCCTGGAAACAACTGAAATATCCGTTGTACTTTTCATGGAATAGACAGTCACAAAGGTCTTATCGAAGTAAAGATCTCAAGTACCTTTTGTCTTAAAGTATGCATGCAAATGTAGAGTCAACAGATCTCACCGTCAGTCTATATAAGTTACAATATAATTTGGGCAAAAAATATGAATTCGTGGTATTCATGGTAAATTTAGATAGTTGTCATCACTAAAAATAGAATGGAATGTTTCACATTGTCTGGAAAACCCAAGAACCATGAAAATGATTGGGTTGGTTTCGTCATGTACTGCTACGGGATGAAGGCGTATCTATTTATAAATGTATGCAACCTTTACCACTATTTCCTCATTTGTACACGTATACACTTTTAATAGAAGGTGTAAAAATATAAGCTATTGTTTCATTGCTCAATGATTTGCCTTAGCGTGAAGCATTTTTGATTTGCCAGCATCTAGCAAGCAACCTATAAAAATCAATAAATCAATGCAGCTGTACTGACTATGATTGATTCAATTATCGACTTATTTTATTCACTATTATTGTTTTATTGTTTTGGCTATGGATACAAATTTAGACTTACATACAGACACAAATACATACATACATGCATACATACATACATACATACAATACATACATACGTACATACATACATACATACGTACATACATACATACATACGTACATACATACATACATACGTACATACATACATACATACTTACATACACACAATACAATACAATACATACATACATACACACAATACATACATACATACATAAATACATACATACATACAATACATATATACGTACATACATACATACATACACACATACATACATACATACATACTTACATACACACAATACAATACATACATACATACATACATTCATACATACATATACACATACATACATACATACTTACATACACACAATACATACATACATACACACATACATACATACATACATACATAAATACATACATACATACATACATACATAAATACATACAATACATACATACATACATACATACATACATACATACATACATACATACATACATACATACATACATACATACATATACACATACATACATACATACTTACATACACACAATACATACATACATACACACATACATACATACATACATACATAAATACATACATACATACATACATACATACATACATACATACATACATACATAAATACATACATACATACATACATACATACATACATACATAAATACATACATACATACATACATACATACATAAATACATACAATACATACATACATACATACATACATACATACATACATACATAAATACATACATACATACATACATACATACATACATACATACATACATACATACATACATACATACAATACATACATATATACTAAATGAAAATAAAACGAAATTTTTACACTAGCTGCTACACTTTAAACTGAATCTATAGTCAATATTCTTTTCTAACAACCACTTGCTTTTAGTTCATAAATCCTACTAAATAAACAGTGACATAACAGTAATATTTAGGGTCTCCTTGACCCTGTGCAAGGATAAGTCTGACACTTAACATGTACCGTCTCCCTCTCTCTCTAGCTCTCTCTCTCTCTCTCTCTCAAAACGTATTGATATAATAATAATAATTTTATTTATAAAGCGCTGTTAACAAACAAAATATAGGCTCAAGGAGCTGTAATAACATTGCAAACACAAACACTTGAGCTAACATGACAAACTCATCTAAAAAGTTTTAAACAAAGAAGTCTTGATGTTCTTCTTAAAAGTGGTGTAGCTTGTTGTCTGTCTGTCTATTGTGAAAACATGGTCTGCTAGTTAAGTGTTGTTAAACCTTCCAATTATTCTTTTAATTACTTTGAAATATAAGCTATAAGATTATCGATACCCAATCTAAGGACGGTCCAAATGGGGGCGTGGTTTCTGAGTGGCAAAACGCTTGACTTCTGAAATGTTGGGTACCCGGTTCAAATCATGATGAAGACTGTTTTTTTTTTTTAATTTCTGTATTTTAAGGGCGCCCTTGAGTCTAATAAACTCTAGTAGACATCTGAGATTAGTAATCATAAGTTGGGGAAAGTAAAGTGGTTGGTCGTTGGGCTGGCCACATGACACTCTCATTAACTGTCTGCCATAGAAACTAATGACCTTCACATCACCTTCCCTTTAGATCGCTTCGTCTTAAATGGGTACTTAGACTGTGACTGAACGCTTCCATAAAAGAAACAATTTTTTAAAGTACATGCAATATTTGAAATGGAAAAAAAAAAAATTATTTCTCCAATTTCAAATCTAGAGAACACACTTTTTATTTAAGATTAATATTGTTCAAAACATGAATATAACTTTTCAAAGTATAAAACATTTTAAAAGATTTTTGAAATAATTTCATCAAAAAAAAATAGAAGGTACAATTCAAAAAAAAAAAAGTGCTTATAGTGTAATACCATAAATTGCTTCTAACCTATAATATAATTCTTACATAGCTAAAGGGATGAAACTCTGTTGGGACAACACAATTAGGGACATTGTTTCTTGGACTGCTTCAAGATTGCATTGGAATTGGTCCTCAGTAAACGTTGCTTCACTATTTCAACCAAATACTCTAGTAACAAAATGGACAAGCATCAAAGTTTAAGAAAAAGACTCCTTTGCTTTATTGATAAAATAAATCATCAGAGGCGTTGCTAGGGTGGGGGAGGGATGTGGAGAATTTGAAAATTCCCCGGGCCCCCAAATTAGTGTGTATTTTAAAAATTAAATATTAAATATTACTAAAAAATGCAGCGGTCCCGAAGAAGTCAAGCACCACCCCCCTGTCCCCCAAATGAAGACGAATTCCTAGCTACTGAAAGAAATAGGTCATGACCTCTTATTTAAAACTGTTTCATAAGTATACCTCACACATCAGCTCCCCACCTCTCGTCTCAGCCGATGTATCCAGGCATTCATCTTGAGATAATCAATAGTTGTTTCTCGACTGAAGGAGGCCATAACACAGGTTTCTATGTACAGTAGGTACCAATAGTTACAGTGACTACTAACAAAGTTGTATCATTACTGATAGATAGATAGATAGATAGATAGATAGATAGATAGATAGATAGATAGATAGATAGATAGATAGATAGATAGATAGTTACAGTGACTACTAACAAAGTTGTATCATTACTGATAGATAGATATATAGATAGATAGATAGATAGAGATACATAGGCCGATACATAGATATTAGATTTTCAGAGACAGATTAAAAGATAGATAACATATTATAAAGTCTACGCCACAATTATGCTACAAATATGTCAACTAGATATTCAATTTCATTATTTGTAATAAGTATTAAGGACTTCTCATTATTAGAAACAACATAAATCTTATAAAATGTTTTCTACTGAGAAAACAAAACAGGTTCATGTTTTTAATACCATGGAAAATGAATAAAAAAAAATTCTGCATTATTTTGTTTTTCTTTGTATGTTGCATTCAATTCTAAAGAAGACTCAATAGGCTTCAGCAAATGCGCACCAACTTCCCTAGTGACGTGCCGCATAAAAGTGTTGTTGGCCATTGTGTATTGGAACTCGAGTTCTGAAATTTTACGTTCCAACTCCTTGTGCAGACTTTCTGTTTCCTGTTCGCTCTCAAAACGTTTCTCATTTAATCTTCGCATTTTCTCAAAAGTTTCCCATTCATCATTTTGTTGCTCCTCTGACATTTTGGATTTCTCATCATAGATATTCGGAAGCCGTTTCCAGTGAGGTTTAAGTTCAGAATTTAAAGAGATTAGATTCTGGAGAGTCTCTTTAAGGTCTCTAGCAATATGAAGCATAGCACTTGTATCACTCGTACAGTCTTGTTCTTCAAGACATTTGAGTAACCTATTTACCATACTCAAAAGGGATTTGAAATTTATCAGTTTTAATTCTGAACCAGTTTGCTGTGTTTTTCGATATTCTTGGATAACAAGACTTGCATTTATAAGAATTTCTTCACTATAGTTTGAAAATCTAAAATCTAACAGAATTTCTTTTCTTTTTTCAGCCATTTCAAAATATTTTATAGAGTATTTTTTATCATCGGAGTCAAGCGAGTCGATAAGATGAAAAAGTCTTTTAAGCTGTCTGGTTTTCGTGTCTGGCTCTTTGGTTCTGTTGTCGAACAAGACCACTCGATTTCTACACTCCACAATTAGATCGTGAAAGACGCCAACTTGAGCCGAGCACCAGTCTTCGAAAGATTCACTCTCTGTGTCTTCACTGTGATACAAGTCTCCACACGTGACCACAAGTATACTTTTCTTCACGAAATTATCCCCAAAAATGTGTTTAAGGTTTTCATGACATTGCTTGTCTTCACTACCAAATCTCGATCCATATTTCACAACAAAAATAAAAGCGTCATAGCCTTTGGGGTTAGCGGCAATGGCCATGGACACAATCTTGGCAATCCCATGCATAACTTGTTCTTCTCTCGGGCCACTATCCATTACTCCTGGGGTGTCAACAACTTGGTAAATACATTCGTTGTACTGCCCATAACCAACTTCTATCTCCTTGGTTACTTGAGTCGTGCTGCTAACACTGGTGAATCCCTTTCGTCCCAAAATCGAATTTCCGGTTGCACTTTTTCCACTGCCAGTTTTACCAAGAAGAAGAATACGTGTGAGTTCTTGCATGTTCAGGGAGAAGAATCTGCAAAATATGTTACGCTTGTTAAAATGTAAGCCAAATTACCAGTTAGGTTTAAATAAAATACACTTAAAAAGCAATACTGTCAATCAAAGTAAAAGAAATTCTTTACCTATATGAATTTCGTTTTTAAGCTATTAGTTACTAAATATTTTTAAAATTATTAAATATCATTTTCATTTGAATCATCATCAGTATCAGTAGTATGAGTTATAATTATCATATATCTAAAGATAAATGTTGATTCGGTGCCCTTTGGCGTTTTTTATTATATTTTGAAGTATAAATTTCTTAGGACTCTTAAATCACTACGAATAACCTGGATTTTTTTTCAGTTCTTGGCTGAACAGTAAAGCACCTAGTTTCTGAACCGAGGTCCCCGCTCGAATCCTAGTGAAGATTTGAATTTTATATTTTGGGATTCTTGGTCGCCCTTGAGTCCACCCTGCTTTGGGTACTTGACTATACTTGACGAAAAGTAACGGCGATTGGTCGTTGTGCTGGCCACATGACACTCTCGTTAACCGTAGGCCACAGAAACAGATGAGCTTTCCATCATCTGCCCTATATATCACAAGGTCTGAAATGGGGGCTTTACTTACTTTTAATAAAATAAATTTTAAAAGTTCTAAAGCCTATAGACTTAAATTGTAAAGTTCTATTTCTAGAAATATTACAATAAGTCACTCATAATTCTATCACAAAGTCAACATATGAACCTTGCTTTGGTTTTTTTTACTTCAGAATATTTGTGATACTGTATGAACTATACGTCATGTGTAGGAACAGAAATAAATAGTTATTAATTATAAGCCAAATGTCTCATGGATTACGATACTGATTATTATTGTTACTATTATTATTATTGTTATTCCATATAAAAAAATAAAGATTTTTATTATTGTTTTTATTATTGTTATTATTGTGTATCATATTTATAGCAAGATGTTACTATTTTTATTGATTCTATCACTTCCCTCTAATCTTTGATCATAATTTACACAATCGTTCATCGATATTTAGGTCTTCACTCATTTATACACACCTGAGCTACTAGTAAGTGTCTTAGAAAAAGTTCTATGCTTACATTTTCTGCTATTCTTTAGAAGAATTAAACTTAGAAACTATACTAGGATAGAGATAGATAATCTTAAAGCTTGAATACAGAAGGCAAAACAATTTTGGAAATACCCGAAGTCATTTGGCTTGATTTCAGAAAAAGTACCAGCTGACCGAGCCTCTCTCGGTTGAATCATTTCTTAAAGAAAGAAATATACCTGAATTCATTTGGGAAAATGAACGATCGGGTAAAACCTACCAACCGAAAGAGTTGCTTATCTTATCTTATATAATACAGACGTTACTTCAAAAAAGAAGATGATTACGTCCTACGCGTCATGCATTTAGTCATGCATATTAACCAATGACTTAAATTCTGCCAAGTCACTGGTTTTCCTGGCTAGCTCAGGCAACCCATTCCATGCTCTAATAGCAATAGCACTAGGGAAGAAGGAGTATTTGTACAAATTTGACCTAGCATATGGGACGAGGAATGTGCCTTTATCTTTGTGTCTTTCAGAGTATTTTATTAAATTTTGTTTTTGTATTTGAAGATTATGGTTCAGTGTTTTATGTATTATTGCTACTTTACTTTTGAGCCTTCTGTCCTGAAGGCTTTCTAAATTTAGTGATTTTACTAAAGGTGTTACTCTAGTCAAATGTGAATATTCGTTTGTTATGAATCGCACTGCTCTATTTTGTGTCTGTTCCAGTTTCTTAATGTTTTCTTGAGTTGAGGGGTCCCAAACAGAGGATGCATATTCTATTATTGGCCTAACCAAGGTTAAATAACATTTTAGTTTTATGTTCTTTTTTGATTTATAGAAATTTCTTTTAATAAATCCTAATGCTTTGTTTGATTTTTTGTAGTTTCATCAATATGTGGATTCCATGATAGTTTTTCATTTATTATAACACCTAGGTATTCTGCGTTTTTAGTCTGTGTTACTGGTTTGCCATGAATAAGATAAGTGGAATTAATTTGTTTTAGTTTTTTTGTTACTCTTAACAACTGACATTTTTCTGGGTGGAAAGACATGCTCCAATTTGATTCCCATTTCTGTAATTCATCTAATTCTCTTTGTAAAATATCTGTGTCTTGTGTTGTTTTTATTGTTCTATATATTATGCAATCGTCTGCAAATAATCTGACTTTTGTTCCTGAAGTAATGCAATTTGATAAATCATTTATGTAAATTAAAAATAGTAGTGGACCCAAGACTGTTCCTTGAGGTACACCTGAGTTTACTGTTATCGGTGTTGATTTAGAGCCATTTATTATTACAGTTTGTTCTCTCCCTATCAGAAAGTCTTTAATCCACTGATGCAGTGGACCATTAATGCCGAAATATTTTAATTTTTTAAGCAAACTATGGTGGTGAACTTTGTCAAAAGCCTTAGAAAAATCTAGTAAGATAGCATCTATTTGTTCACTATTATCTAAACCTTTTGAAAAATCATCAATTAGTCCTATTAGTTGTGTTTCACATGATCTATATTTCCTAAAGCCATGTTGGTATGGTGTGAGGACATTATGTTTGTCTAAGTGGTTTATGATGTTGCTACATATTATGTGTTCTAGGATTTTACATGTGATGCTAGTAAGTGATACTGGTCTGTAGTTTCCTGGGTCAGATTTTTCTCATTTTTTAAATAGGGGGGTGACATTAGCTTCTTTCCAGTCCTTTGGTACTCTGCCCTGGTTAAGTGAAACCTGAAAGAGTATTTTGAACACTGGGGCTAGCTCATTACTTAGTTCTTTGAGTAATCTAGCTGGAATACCATCAGGTCCAGAAGCTTTATTTGGTTTGGTGTTGGCTAATAGTTTTTGAATTCCATTTTCTTGTACTACTACATCTTCTATGTTGTCTACTTGGTTCAAATTCAGTAATATGTCTTTGTCTCCTGGGGCTGAGAATGCTGATGCAAAGTATTTGTTTAGAATGTTTGCTTTAGTTTCATTATCATTATGTATTATGTTATGTTCATCTTTTAATGGCGCTACGCCTGTTGTTTCCATTTTCTTAGACTTAATGTATGACCATAGGTTTTTGTTGTTATCTTTAGATATTACATTGTTTATGTATTCACTCTGCAGCTGTCTGCTTACTTTTTGGGTTAAGTGTTTAATTTTTATATACTTTTTGTAAACTCTTTCTGCATTAGTTTCTTTAAATTTTCTATATAGGTTTTCCTTCTGTTTACAAAGCTTCTTTAGTCTATTATTAAACCAGCATTTATTTATTTTGTTTGATGTGTATTTAGTTGGTATATGATTTTCTATAATGCTTTTAAGATGGTTTTTAATGAAATTCCAGAGGTCATCGACTGGTTGGTTAATGTCTTTTTCTAATAAGAATGCAGCTTGATGTAGTTGTGTTAGGTTACATTTATTCCAGAGTAAGATTTTTCTTTTGGGTTTTGTATTGGCTACTGCTTTTATCTGACTGTGTATTTTTATGATCTCATGGTCTGATAGACCAGGGATAATATCATAATCAACTACTAATCCAGGTCTGTTGGTTAAGAAGAGATCTAATGTGTTGTTTAATCTAGTTGGCTTTTTAATGATTTGATCTAAACTTAGGTTGTGTAAAGTTTCTATGAAAAGCTCATTTATGTCCTTAAGGTTTTGGTGTTTATCTAAGGTTAGTGTTTTGAAATTTATATCAGGTAGGTTGAAATCACCCATAATCCAAAAAACTGCATTTTTATTTGTCTCTTTAAGTGTAGTAATCTGATTACATAGTTCCTGCATGTATTCTAAACTAGAATTTGGTGGTCTGTAAATGCTGCCTATTATTAGGGATGTTGAGGTGGTATTAATTTTACAAAATGTTGATTCTATATTTTTTGAGTTAGGTAAGGTAATTTCTTCTGCTATAAGAGTGTTTTTTATTGCTAAAAGAACTCCTCCATGATTATCAGCCCTATCTTTTCTAAAAATTTCATAATTACTATTGAAAATTTCTGCGTTATAAATTTCAGGATGTAGCCAAGTTTCTGTGCCTGCAATTATGTCTGGTTTCTCACATTCTAATAAAATTTCTAAGTCTGCTGTTTTGTTCCTAATGCTTTGAAAATTTATTACTAAGGTTTTAAGGTATTTCGGTGTTACTTCTTTAGTAGGTTTGTTTAGTGAGGCTGTTGTATTAATTTTAGTAGATTTAGGTTTAACAGGAGTGGATCTGGCTAGTGGTTGGTGAGTTTGGTTTGGGATGGTGTTTAGGATGTAGTATGGGTTAGAAGTGTCTGCATCAAAGGAATCAAACAGTCCTGATGTAAACTGAGGTAACCCACACGGTACACAGTGCCATGATGCATCTTTGTTGCCTAAGGCATAATACACAGGTGTATTCATATGGAGACATGATGCATGGTACCATTCATCTGCAGGTATCACATTGAATGGCTTTCTGTTTCATGGTGCATACTTTTTTACAGATGTTGCATCTATCTTTAGATCTAGGCCCTGGATTTGACTCTACATCTCCTGCTATTAATATTAACAGTGATAGGTATTTATTTCTGCTGTGTCTGATTGAGAACTTCCATTTGTGATGGGTAATCTTCTTTAGTGTTAAGGATGTGTATGTTAGGTTATTTTTTAAGTTGCTTTGATCTAAAGTGTGATGATTGATTATGACTGTTGTTTCTTTTTTAAGTTTAGTGTTGACTAAGGTAGATCTGGTTCTGTGTTCAGCTAGTGTGTATTTTGTAATTATTAGGATAAATAGCCAGAGCAATTTCATGATGACTGTTGTTGATTTTAGTTTTTAAAGGGGTCTAGTCTAAATCTAGTTTAAGGTTTACAATGCCTAATTTATGTCTAAATCTAAATTGAACGCTAATATACAATGACAATTAAATCAAATGAAACGGTTTATTAAATTCAAAATATGGACCTTGACTAGATCTAATTCTAGATCAATATATTTACGTGTATAATTAACTATTAAGAATATTACTATTAGTTTTTATTAGTAGTATTAGTAGATGATTAGTAGATCTAAAGCCTTAATTAAAGTCTAAGTCTAATAGTAACACTAGACTGACTAGATCTAAAATAATAATTATAATAATATTAATAATAATAAATATAGACTAGATTGCACTAGATCTAGTCCTAAGCTAAGAGTTGTTAATTTGAATTAATTAGTGGAAAAAATGCTGAATTAAGTTACATATATAATTTAAAGATATTAGTTTATTAGTTAAATAGCTTTTTTAATGAATTTGGTTTGATTTTAATACAACAAAACGAAAAATTTAACTCATCTCTTATAACAGTAAACAGGGAGCAGCCATCTTGCCAAGAGCGCGTAACACTTTGCTTTTGTGTTCTATTAGTTCTAAATGTAATTATTCATGGCGATAAGAATAGAAAGTCTCTTAGGTCCTCCAACATTGTGGAAAAAACACAGCTCACGTCGTATCGTTTTACAATACATCTTTTGCGTAAAACTATTGGCCAATTATCGGCTTGGGAAAAGTATTTGCAGTGTATTTTCTAAAATAGTAACGTTCAGAAATGTAATATTGCAATTGGTATATTCATTATGGCTTTAGTATCAAGCATCAAAATGTCTACGTCATTCGGTAAAAAGGTGCTCTTTATAATAAAGTAAAATGGTGCATTTTTCCCTAGGAGACTTAAACACTTTGCTTTAGTATTCTAAAGAAGCGTTTCCGTGGGGCGTCTCTGTTACGCCGACCACGCAAATTCGATGACCGCGAGCTGGATATCATGTTCTGTGTGTAAGGCGTACAGAAAGCTGTGTTATGACCATTTCCTGTGTTTGGGTATGGGACAGTAGAATTGGAAGTATGTACACATTGTAATAATTCACCTGCAAAATAACAACAAAGTAAAAGCTACCTACACGGCTCTACGCTATTAAAGTGTAAACAATTTATAATGTGATAAATACACAATAACTAATACATCGGTTATCTTAATTTTATTATTGTTCTTCCATAGTTTAATAATAGATCAAAATACAATAAGATGGTGCGCAACTATTTAGGTCTATTGATCCATTAAAATGTGAAAAAAAAAAATGTTTAGCAAGTGACGTAAACAGTGTCAAGTTGTTTCCCTTTGACGTCAAATGGAAAATTTTCATTTGTAAAATATTCTAGCCAAAATGATTGTTTTTGTAATTAGACATTTTCAAACTGATATAACGGTCGACCTCGTGTTTTCCCGATGTGGCCAATGAGTTGAGATTTTTTTTCTCATTAATATACACATACCTTGAAATTTTAAAGAAAATCGTTAGAGCCGTTTTCGAAAAAAAAATTCTATAGAAATATATATACATGCATACATATATAAAAGAATTGCTCGCTTAAGAGCATAGGATAAGCTACACAATTTTAATAGGCACATATTTTGTAGGTGTTAGGCCAAATCTTTTTAAATTTAAAAACTACAGGAATCTATTATCATATTTTATGATTTTATAAATTAAACTAAGCGGTACATGAGTTAATGTTTAGGAGCAAACGCATTTTAATATGGTTCCTCTCTCTTCACTGATTTACTAATATTGTGGTAAGTAGCTTATAGGCGCCCCTTTTAGAACGCTCATAAGCCGTGAGTACCACCCTATCCCTCCTTAAACTTAATGGGGCCACGTTAGTTAAAATTTCAGTGTGGACTTGTCCGAAAGTTGCCACATTTGAACCCTAGTGCCTGCGCCTGTACTCGGTCACTCGGCCAGCCCCACAAATTAACCTGTCTCTTATAGGGAAGGAGGGAGCCACCAAGAGGCGATTAACACCTGTCATACTCCAAAATTTGCCATCAGCTACATTAAAGTTCTATCTATCAGATGCCATATTCTGTTAAACCGATGGATCGGTATTGAGGAACCCCGATAGATCTGGAAATGGGGCCCTTATAGTCTACCCAGACCGAACTGATTCAGACCGGCTCTCTGGTCCATGCGGCTTCACTGCATGTTCCATGGACGCCAAACTCACAGGGACAAAAACTTGGGCATTCGAGGCTATTAGAGTCCGAATGACCCAAAATGAAACTTGCGGAACTACTGTCGTGCTAGTCAGCGATACTCGCTCTAGTCTCCTAGATATAGGTGGCTGCGGGGGAGGGTCGCCCGTAATAGAAGAGGCAGTCGGCGCCGCAGATATCATCCGCTGAGCTATTGGAGCTGTCGTTTTCGTGCAGTGAGCGCCCTCACATTGCGGCATGAGGGGCAACGAAATGGCAGATACCCTTGCAAGAGAGGAAACTTTGGCAACCACTCACCTCGAAGTACCAAATACGTTTTTACAAGCAACGGCAGAAATCCGAGCACTCATTTATGAAAGGTGGTTAATAAAGTCCAGGGAGGAATCCGACAGAGTAGTGTCTGGCAGCAGATGTGTCACCCAGATCGCGACGATCCGTGGTGGCGGTTAAGGAGGTCTGAACAAGCAATCATTGCACAGTGTAGGACGGAACATTGTCCTGTTGGAGCATACTTTGCCCGGTTCCATCCAAACTACGACTCCCGATGCCGTCATTGTGGAGAGAGCGTCGAAACAGTGCCTCATATCCTGTACGAATGCATACAAGTGTCCCCACCTCCGAGAGCTAAGGGGGGAAGTGTCTGAGCAGTCATTCGGCATGTATGGTTATTACAAGGCAATACCCCGAACGGCCCAGTTTCTTGCCACAGCGCTACGGGAGGATTGAGTCCTTCCTGCTCTGATGTTTCAATAGGAGTTCGTCTAAGGCAGGGGTTATCAACCTGTGGGTCGCGACCCCCTCGGGGGTCGATTGACAATTTGCCAGGGGTAGCCAAAGACCATTGAAAAATGGATTGTTATTGTCTATTCTTCAATTGCTTTGTGTGTGCGGGGGGGGGGGGGGTTCGCGGCTAAGTGGGGGATTGTAAAAAGGGGTCGCCGAGCATAAAAAGGTTGAGAACCGCTGGTCTAAGGGAATGTTTGGATAATATTTCTTCATATATTTGTTAAACTTGGGATGTTGTTTTTTTCCCTGAGATTAACTGAACTTTTATAAAAAAAACTGTTATTAATTCTCATGATAACAAACGCTGCTCAAATTGATCATGTTTATTGCACTTGTGCACTTTAAGGGAGTGCAGGCGGGGCAACAGCCCCCGGGGGTTTCCACTTGACAAGAGTTTCCACAAAAGAGATAAAAATAAATCCGAATTAGGATGGGTCAGAAACTTTTATGTTTTTCTATTTTCTTTTTTTTTTTTTTTCTCATTTTTACGGCTGGCAAAATTGCGATGATAAAGAGATGTACGCTTGTAGCATGCTCGGAATAAGAAAATACAGCTTCGGATTTAGCACAGTGCGTCTACCAAGGGCCCTACGCTTAACACTAAAAATAAAAGTACACATTTTAAAAACAAAAAATATACATGCAAAATATTTTTTTTTAAATATATAATTTTTTTTAGATATTAATATTTTTATTCATAAGCGGATCATTTTTAAAGATTCCAAAACAATTTGTAGCGGCCTCCACTATGACCCTGCTCCAGGGCTTTCCCATATTATATGCGGCTCTGCTTGTGCGAAATCATCACATGAAACCAGGAGTAAATCGGTAAAAATTCATCTATAATCAAAATTGTTGGTGAGTCATCATATACTCTGTAGGTGTGGAGACTAAGTGGTAAAGAGCTTGGGTTTCGAACTCGAACGAGGTGCCCTAAAGATCCCGAAATTGAAAATCGAAGTCTTCACCAGGATTCGAACCCAGGACACCCGGTTCGGGAAGCCAAGCGCTTTACCACTCAACCGCCGCACCTCCGGAGCCACCCCCTAGCCTCATATTAATTACTCTTCGTCTTACTAGAGTTTAAGGCAACAGTAAATGTAGTTATGTAGATAATGCACAACAAGCACATCTTAAGTTATGTAGGAAAAGTATTTTTACGACAGTCTATCAGTCTCTCTGTAAATCTAGCACAACACGACACAACCAGCTCAAGAACTTGAAAATTCAGGCTCGAAATAATGTAATTTGAATGTGCACAAAATTAACAGAAAAATGTGTACCATTGGCATATGGATACGCTAACTGTACAAATGCTTCACGATAGATGACAGTACTGCTGTATCAAACTCCATTGGTCTCCCTGCCTCGGTCTGGACTTGTACTAGTCTATACAGTACCGGACGGACTTCACGCTGGACTTACGGACTGACTCGTTTTGATTCTGACATTAAAGCTCTTTTAAATTATTTACCACGTTCCGATGGAATTATTCATTTCGCTCATTTGTTTCACTACCCTGTTATGATTAAACTTCAATAACTTTTCTTTTTATATAATCAGGAAATGTTATATTAGGTATATAATTATAGAAGAATGCATGCTTTTTTTATGCAACAAAAATTAAAATATATAAAACCAAAAATTAATTTAATTTTATGGGGTTAAAACAACATTGGCATCATCAGTTAGGAGAGGAAGAGTCTAATAACGTTTCCACAGCGTTCTGGAAAACAATGGAACGCCTCCATTTTTTTTTCTAGCTGATCACATGACTATATCATTTGCAGGTGGAGTGTTCAGATCACAGATATCCGGTGTACTCGTCACTGTTGACCGCTGGCGATAGGCTGGACTGTATAATATCTGTTGTCAGATTACACACATGGCTACACATAATCGCGTCGCCACCACAATCACTACACTGCCATTTCTTAGCTATGTCCATCCCGGACATAGTCTACCTCATGACGTGGGCTGTAAAATTTAATTGGTGTAGGTTGGGGTCGATCGGTGGGGGTAGCAGTGGTCTTGCATCTTGAGTTTGCAGACGTCAAAACGATGGTTTAGCTCCGGGGTCTCTCGAGTCAATCTAACCCCGCAAGATATTAATTCATTATTTCATTGTCATCAGCATTGTTCTTCAGTCGTTTGTGAGCAAGTTTATTTTCAAAAATGAGACAATTAAATTTCTTGTTTAACAGTGCTTTTGTGTTGTTCTGTTTGCCGTATATATATATACAGTTTGTTACAATTGGTTGGCTTTTTTCAGTTCATTGAATAAAGGTTTGGATGTCGCTCCTCATTGAACATAGATTCAAGAAAAACCTTTAGACCTATCTGTCCAAACAGGCCCGGCCTTATGCCGATTTGTCCGATTGCTCCAATAAGATCCCGCTCCTGGCAGCGGCCCAGCATTATGGAATATCACAATCAGTTATGGCTTTTGACACTGGCTTTTTAAAGATGTAGGACTTAAATGGTGAAAATATTTAGTGTAGGCCTATTGTATGTTAACGTAACTTTAATTTACCCACTGGCACCCTAATGCTTTTGAGTTGCTTCCTATGCCTGTTGCATAACATGTTGGTTATAATGATCTAATTAATAGTAATAGTTGTTAATGTAAAAATAAATTAGAAGAGGGGTCCTCGAAGTCATCCATTAAAGTCATAAACTTTTCTTCTCTAATGTTTTAACTAAAAAGTAATTATTAATGGAAGGAAAAAAAGCTTTACTAAAATATGATAATATATAATATAATATTACTATCTATCTATCTATCTATCTATCTATCTATCTATCTATCTATCTATCTATCTATCTATCTATCTATCTATCTATCTATCTATCTATCTATCTATCTATCTATCTATCTATCTATCTATCTATCTATCTATCTATCTATACGCACACATATACATATATAAATATCCAATATTATTCAAGTAGACAGTACTTATAACGGTTATGATGAAGGTATTAAATACGACGATAAGAATGATATTGATTGTAATAATAATGTTATGATAATAATAAATAATAAGAAAAACTTAAATATAGTAATTATAATATTATAATTATACAATAAATAAACAATGATGACGATAAGTTTATGAAGAGAACAATGATGATACTAATTATGGTCATAATGATTAATATTAATATTTATTATGATGAATATAAGTTGTTGTTTTTTTTTTTGAATAATATTTGTTAATAATGTCCAACGCTTGACCCTGACACGTTATATCTCTTTTTGATTTCATTCTTTCTGCTTTCTCATCCTCAATCTTTTTTCATAGTGTTGTCATGTTCAACAAAATATAGTTCTAAGTAATGCAATTACAGTTTGTTTGTTTTTTTCAATGTCATTTCTGGTTCGATGCTCCAGCTTTACTTGATTTTAATTGGCTACAATATCATATAAGTAATTCTAACTGGCTACAATATCATGTAAGTAATTTTAACTTGCTACAATATCATATAGGTAATTTTAACTGGCTACAATATCATATAAGTAATTTTAACTTGCTACAATATCATATAAGTAATTTTAACTGGTTACAATATCATATAAGTAATTTTAACTTGCTACAATATCATATAAGTAATTTTAACTGGCTACAATATCATATAAGTAATTTTAACTGGCTACAATATCATATAAGTAATTTTAAATGGCTACAATATCATATAAGTAATTTTAACTGGTTACAATATCATATAAGTAATTTTAACTGGTTACAATATCATATAAGTAATTTTAACTGGTTACAATATCATATAAGTAATTTTAACTTGCTACAATATCATATAAGTAATTTTAACTGGCTATAATATCATATAAGTAATTTTAAATGGCTATAATATCATATAAGTAATTTTAACTGGTTACAATATCATATAAGTAATTTTAACTTGCTACAATATCATATAAGTAATTTTAACTGGCTATAATATCATATAAGTAATTTTAACTGGCTATAATATCATATAAGTAATTTTAAATAAAAGTGCAGCTGAATTAGAAGGCTGACAATTAACGCCGATACCTAGTCTGTTTAGTTTCAAACAATCATTTTTGTACTGTGAACGATACATCGACATACTTGGCCCACGAATCATATTCACTTTTTTAGATAAGCGACTGCCCCAAGAAATCCTAAAGCTATAGGTGCCGCTTCCAACATAGTCTCTGCAAGAACCTTGCCTACCATTAAGGCATACCGTGTGACCGTGTTTCGACTGAGGTCTAAGTGCTCAAGCTCTAACTCTTTAACTCTAGCTTTCAAGTGTTTATCTAAAGCAGTCAACTTATTTTGGTTCAATTTCTTTTCGCTTATAAGGTTAACTTGATATTCTCGATGTTCTTGATGTTCATCTATCTGTTGTTGTAGTTTGATGACGATACTTTGGATTCCTGCAGCACTTTCTGTCCAAATGATGTAGCTCTCGACAGTCTCTTTAATACGATTCACGTGTTGAATAATGTCCTTCAAGGCTCCTGTGTGTTTGTCCTGATAAGCAACATTATTCAGCATTTCTTCTGTCCTGAACTGCAACTTTTGCAACCTATGTAGTGTTTTAGCTCGATCACATATGTCAAGCTGACCTAGCTTTTGAATAATAAGGCTAGCCTCTTTCATGTTATGTTCCTGTATCTCTGGTTTATTTTGTTTTACTATTTTTGCTCTTTCTGCTCCGGCTTTCAGGAAATATTTATTTGTGTATCTTTGTCCATCAGAGCTAAGTGCCTTAACTATCTCAAGCAGTTGGTTTAACTGCTGTTCTTTCTTAATTTGTTCCATAGATTTATTATCAAATAGCACAGCTCGATAACCGCACTCTGCGAAAAGATCATAAAAAGGACCTTTTTGTGATAAGCACCAATCCTGAAACGAACCACTTTTATTCATATCGAATTGATCACCATTAGATACTATAAGCACACCATATCTCTTTAAAAAATCATGTCCGAAAATCTCTTTCATTACTTTTATTGTATCGTTGTTTTCTTGGGTAAACCTGTCACCAAACCTAACAACAAGAAGAAATGCGTGATAGCCTTGGGCACTGGCTGCTATGGCGGTCCCCATTTCTTTATACATTTCTTTAGTGGAATCTTTTACGGATAAATTAGTGTCAAAGATCCCGGGCGCATCAACAACTTTAATAATGAAACCTTTATACTTGGAATACTCTACTTCTACTTTCTTCGTTGTTGAACTCATACTGTCACTAGTTTTAAACATATTTCGGTTCAAAATTGAGTTTCCGGTTGAGCTTTTACCAGTTCCCGTTCTTCCAATCAGTAGAAGGTCCAATTCTTTAAGGCTCATTTTAATTTCACAGCGCTATAGATTTTACCTAAAAAAGGGAAATAAATGATATGTTTAAACAAAAATATGTACATTATGCTTACGTCACGACTACCATGTTAATGTATTATAATTTTTTTTTACAATATATCGTAAAATATATTTTTATACTTCAATTACGATCCCATAAACATTTAGATATATCTCTTTATATATAAGCCAAGGCTCCCAGTTCACAAGCTTACACACTGTGTCCTTAGTTATTATTTCACTAAGGCTCGACTGAAAGCTAAGAAAATACACCTTTGCAATCTTTGATAAAACAGCTAAGCTTATTTCATGATCCCTAAGGTGGCTTTTAATTTTCCCATGAGATATATTTGTCTGAAGTTTTCTTCCAGTATTTGTTTACTAATATTTTAAGCAGCTACCTTTACTGTTTGTACTTCACTAATATCTCTAAAGTAACTGATGTGAGAAAATGTCTACAATTTGTAAATTAAAGTACGTACCTAATGTGTAGTATATAATCGTATAACCATGTGATTCAGATCATTATCTATACATAATCAATTCTATTACACAGCCTGTGTGTTAAGTTTGATTTAATTTTTTTCTTGCGCTTTTCAAACTAACTTTCTTCTCTTTTCTAGCCACTGTGCCAGGGAAATGCTAGTGAAAATAGAATGTTTTATCGTTAGCTCTTGTCAATTTCACACTTTTCTCTCTACAAAGTGTAAAGGGGACTAATTCAACTTTTATCACCGCATCGTTCAAGTGTAATTTCTCTCCCATGTTTAAGATACCAAACAAAACAATTAATTACCAATACTTAATTAAGAAATTTTTTGAAAAATTTAAAAAAAATTGATTTTTTGTTTTGTCAGAGAAAAAGAAATACATGTGAGAAATTTCAGCCTGAAATGTGTAGAAAATGACAATAAAATTAGGATGCACATTAGTTACTGTATCAGCTGATGGCGAAAAACAGCCGGATTTCTATTCCTGTTAATAGGAGACGTTTACACAGAATCAAGCATGGATGATGTCCAGAGGTTAGATGAAGTTGGATGTGTGACTGAGATGAATACTTCATCTCGCCACTTTTCAAAGTGGTTCGAATTCGAATTTTTTGAGCAGACGTTGTTTTGGTTGAGTGCCTTAAGACAGAACGGAAACCTTCTCCCTAATAGCCTGACTTCCCTTCAGTCCATAAAACAATTCAAACCATAACAAATTGAAAAACAAAAAGGAAAGGAGCTATACAAAAAAAATAATTTACCCCACTCATAGCTAGATGTCTGGGCCTTAGATGGAAACTTTAAATACATCTTTAATAATGAAAATATTAAACATAAATGAACAGCAGCACCAGGGACCAAGTTTTTAAGAAAAAAAGTAGTGAATTAAAATGCTACGAAAATAAGGGAACGCGCCGACCGAGGCTCGAACCTGTGACTCTGGATTCGACACCACTGCTTAGCGATAACGCACTAAGCGAACTTAGCCTCTAGACCATCGGAATGTCCAAGGAAAAACAATCTTCTGATCCAGAGTCATTTCACCCGTATGCAAATTATCACCCCAGTGGTCAAAGGTCACAAGCCCTAGCTAGCCCCTCCTCCACCTCGCAGCATCCGTTCACTAACAACTTCAATAGAGCCGACACAGACAGCCGTTACATATTTTAGTTCTAATCTCAATATGTAGATTTTAGAAGAATATAAATAACTTATGAAATATTTTATTTTTTAAAGCAGTGTTTCCCAAACTGTGTTCCGTGGTAACCTTAATGTTCCGAGAGGCCTGAATTTGTGTTCTGAGAACTACTAAAATTATTAACTAGTAGGTCACTACGTGAATTAAAGTTAAAAAGTTCCCCTTTCAGAATGATGGAAAAGTCATGTTTCTATGGCCTACGATTAACGAGCGTGTCATGTGGTCAACACAACGACCTTTACTTTGACCCAAATAATGCCCAGGTACCCCATAAGAGTTGGGTAGACTCAAAGGTCCCGAAATAAAAAAAAATTGCCAGTCTTCACTAGGATTCGAACCCGGTAACCACGGTTCAGAAGCCAAGCACTTTACCGCTCAGCAACCGTGGCTACGTGAATTAACCTAAAAGTTCCGCTAAATACTCAAAATGGCGAACTGTTCCGTTACGAAAAAGTTCGGGAGACGCTGATTTAAAGATTCATCTTAAGCTGAAATTGAGTTTCCCTTCACAGAAACCGCCTTCTTTAAGGGACATCTCGAAAATAGTTTTTTTAAAACTAAGACACATACCTTATTTATCTAGACTGATGTGAATATGTTGTCAATTTCGAATGTTGGCTTCTGCTTTGTCTTTGCAGACATTGAAACCACCTGGCACCGAAGACTACAAACGTTATATAAATTCTTGAAGTACGTAAGTTACAGCGTTGCCAAAGGAACTAAATATGGCGACAGCCACCCCAGCAAGAGCCAATCTGGTTCATGTACAACTACATGTAGAGGATAAAGGCTTTATGTTTGAAACAAAAATGCGTTTCCTTATAAAACTTCTTCCCTTTTTAAGCAATATAACGGGAATTCAAGAATTGACACTGTCCTTTAAATAGTAAACATCCATTGCAAAATTATTTTTTTTTAAATATTTTTTTTTTGTTAAAAAAGTTCGACATTGTTGTCGCCTCACCTCGTGAATTGCTGTAGCTGTTTTCTTTGAATGTTCAGCCGAGTGTTAAAAAAAAAGTTTAAAAAAAAAAAAACTTTTGGCTGCTTGCATAAAAATAAAAGAACTATTGTAGTTTTGTTTTCTTCTATTTTGCAGCTGTAGAAATGGTTAGCAACCGTTATTCTTTTTTTACCCCACATAAAGGACACCCATAAAGGAAAAGCCTTTATCTGTCGACAGAAGTAACTAAAACTACCCCAACCTTTAACCTTATTCAGACTTTAGTTTTGACACACTATTCATGTATCCTTTTTTTTATTCAATTCATCAATTTCGTAAATGTTATTGTTAAATTATTTTGTTTTTGTTGAATAAAATTATCTGAAGTGTCCAACTCGATACGTTGAAAATTGAAAAAAAAAATAATTCGATGACTATGATAATGCAACTGATACAACTAAAGTAAAGTAACCCTTTCAGACATTGCGATCTGCATGATGTAAACGTCATTTCTTTCATGGTCAACGGATTACGGGGGGGGGGGGTGTCATATGGAAAGCAGGAGTAGGAAAAAGAGTAGGCCTCAAAATAAACCACCAAAAAACAACAACAAAAGTACTTAAAGTAAGCAACAAACAAATTGGAGACATAGAACTGGATTCTCAGACCATAGACCAAGTAGAAAATTTTATATACATTGGGAGTGTAGTCAGTGTATCAGGTGGAACAGATGAAGACATTAAACGCAGTATAAATCTAGCGCGTCAAACATTTACACAGCTAAAACCAACCTGGAAATCTCCTTACATCTCAAACAAGACTAAACTAAGAATCTTTAACTCTTATGTCAAGGCGGTCCTACTGTATGGTTCTGAAACATGGAGAACAACTGAAGCGACGACAAAAAAAATACAGACTTTCATCAACAGATGCCTGAGAAATATCCTAAAAATACACTGGTATGACAAAGTAGAAAACACCAAACTTTGGGAGATGAGTGGACAGAAACATATAGAAGTGCAGCTCTTATAATTTAGATCTATATACTAGTAGTAGATTTATGCTAATTCTATAGTTACAATAGTAAGTATTTGATTCGCATTCAACTTGAAGATTTATGATTATAGAGATTACAGATTCTAACTAGATTGTACAACTATTATGACAATGTGAGATCAATTTTTCAAAGCAGCTATAGGTCTGAATGAATGGATTTCATCTAAAACAAGTTCATTAATGTCACGGATGTATGTGTATGTATGTATAATCTATTTTTACAATTTGCGCGAATGACCGGAAGTGTGTTTTGTTGTCAGAGAGAGACCAGCGTGTGCGATATGCAGTAAAGCTGATTAAAGTTTATGTGTTTGATCTAGTGGTTTTATTGTTTTATTTCGTTAACTAGAACTGAACCAGAGACACCTAGACGTATCGAGACATAAGGTAGATTCTATCGAGTTATTATTGCAAATATAACAAGGAATCTGTGACAATTAATATATTCACGTGCTATTTTTGTTACATTCATAAGCTTAGCATTATTTAGGACCAAAGTTTTTACAATGGTTTGCTAAGAGAAATCAGGTATAAACATCAGGAGAAAACACTATCTCTTAACTCAAGAAAACATTAAGAAATTAAAACAGACATAAAATAGACAGTGAGATTCACGACTAACGAATATTCACAATTGATTACAGTAACATCCTTTAAAAACACCTTTTAAAAAATCATTACACATTTTAAAATCACTACAATTTTTATTTTTACAGTTATTTTTGGGTATGAAATTGTGTATCGGAAAATGCCAGGTATTTTAAATACACAGAACTTGAGTAAATGACTCATCAAATGAAGTAGTTTCGCACGCTTGTTTCGGGTCATTTCTTTTTATAGCTTCTGTCGGCTTTGATCCCAACTCCATGTACTTTTGTTCAGAATTTTTTTCTTTATCTCGTACACTTAAATTCACAGACGAATAATGTCAGTTTAATTTAAAATGATAACTAAAAAATTCAAAAATAAATATAAGGAGAAATGTACTTCCGGCTCAATTAACTAATTCTATTTTTAAAAGAAAGAAACGAAACGCGTCCACGCAACATAGCCCAATACCCTTGGCTCTTTGCGAAATGGTTACATTATTTAGGGGGAAAGATACAAAAAAAAAAAAAATTGACACCAGAGGTTCATTTTTGAAAAAAAAAAAAAAGAAACATAAATATTGTATATGAATATTGTAGCCTGGGCCGGTTTTAGGCATAGGAAAGCTAGGCAGCCGACTAGCGTCTCTAATTGTTCGAGGCTCGCACAGGAGAGAAAGAAAATTTTTTTTAGAGAAAATAATGTGAAACATAGATCAAATCTCTAGCATAGCAGAACTCTTATGTCTCTGTGTCTACTAGCCTCGTTCTCAACATAGCAGAACTCTATGGCTCTATGTCTGCTAGCCTCGTTCTCAACATAGCAGAACTCTATGGCTCTATGTCTACTAGCCTCGTTTTCAAACATAGCAGAACTCTATGGCTCTATGTCTACTAGCCTCGTTCTCAGACATAGCAGAACTCTATGGCTCTATGTCTACTAGCCTCGTTCTCAGACATAGCAGAACTCTATGGCTCTGTGTCTACTAGCCTCGTTCTTAAACATAGCAGAACTCTATGGCTGTATGTCTACTAGCCTCATTCTTAGACATAGCAGAACTCTATGGCTCTATGTCTACTAGCCTCATTCTTAGACATAGCAGAGCTCTATGGTTCTATGTCTATTAGCGTCGTTCTTAGACATAGCAGAGCTCTATGGTTCTATGTCTATTAGCCTCTTTCACAAATATAGCAGAACTCTATGTCTACTAGCCTCGTTCTCAAACAAAGCAGAACTCTATGGCTCTATGTCTACTAGCCTCGTTTTCAAACATAGCAGAACTCTATGGCTCTATGTCTACTAGCCTCGTTTTCAAACATAGCAGAACTCTATGTCTCTATGTCTACTAGCCTCGTTCTCAAACATAGCAGAACTCTATGGCTCTATGTCTACTAGCCTCGTTCTCAAACATAGCAGAACTCTATGTCTCTATGTCTACTAGCCTCGTTCTCAAACATAGCAGAACTCTATGGCTCTATGTCTACTAGCCTCGTTCTCAAACATAGCAGAACTCTATGGCTCTATGTCTACTAGCCTCGTTCTCAAACATAGCAGAACTCTATGTCTCTATGTCTACTAGCCTAGCTCTAAGTCTCTCAAATGTTTAGATCTACTTGTTAGATTGTAAATGTTAAACTTTTTTTTTAACCAGGAAAAAGAAGAAGAGGAAGAAAGAGAGAGAGAGAGAGAGAGCAACGGGAAGACATCAAAGAATAAACAGACATGTATCCAATGCAAATTACAGAGAGGAATGGAGAACGACAGTTGACAGATCTTGTGTGGTGCCCCAACGGTCCAACAGACTACGGGATAGGTGAAGGTGAAGGGGTGAAGTATTGATGGGTATGATGTTGAGATGTAGTTCCAGACAGTTGATCCAAAAAAAAAAAACATGGAGGTATATTCATAAACAGGCCCCGATTGCTCCAATTAGGCTCCGCTCCTGACAGGGGCCCAGCATTATGGAATATCATAATCAGTCATGGCTCTTGACACTGGCTTATAAAGATGTAGGCCATATTCATTGGCCTCCTTCAGTCGTAGAACGACTATGGTTCATCTCAGAGCACACTTCCTCATGTGGCTGTGGAGCCCTATTTTGGAGAGACACTCCCGTCCACAGATAGCGCAGGTTAAGGTGGCTTTTGCTTCGATGGTAGAGGAGCTGGCAGTTTTACGGATTGTACGTTTTTCTTCCTGAGCTGAGAGCCATGTACTTTCACTGTCCATAGCTTTCTTGGTCACTGTCTCTCTCCATCTGTTGCGGTCTAGAGCTATGTCTTCCCAATAGTCAGTATTGATGTTCACTGATTTTAGGTCACGTTTTATTAGGACATAGGCCTAAATGGTTAAAATATTTAGTGTCGGCCTATTGTATGCGTGTAAAAAGTAAAAGTAAAGATCCCCTTTCAGACCGTGTGGTCTAAACGCGTGACGTAACTTTAATTTACCCACTGGCCCCCTAATGCTTTTGAGTTGCTTCCTATGCCTGTTGTATAACATGTTGGTAAAATGATCTAATTCATAGTCATAGTTGTTAATGTAAAAATAAAATTAGAATAGGGGTCCTCGCAGTCGTACATTAAATTGGGCCTCGCAATTCGTAAGGCCGGCCCTGCGTTCTAAACTTAGTTAGCCTAAGTGTATTTTAACTCTTGTGTTTATGTCTGTTATGTTATTATAGTCAGTATTATGTTTGTTATAAGCGCTTTATAAATTCAATTATTTTTAGTATTATTATAAGAAAGATTTTGATTATTGATCGTTTTATAGTTTCTGATATTTAAACATGACTGATTTTTTTTTCCGGTTATCAGGTAGTTTAGTTTAGTATATCAAGTTTAACAATTAGTATAATTATAGATTGCTATTAACATAGCTATCAGCCCCAAAACGAACAACACTTTGTAATCTAATTTTCATTGAATGTTCATGGTAATCAAAATATCGAATGCTGCCTATTGAGCTGCAATTCTGGCCAAAGGGTCTGCCTAAGAGTTTGTGTGAAAACATACTTATTAGTCGTCATATCTTTTATTCTTGAAATTTTATTGACATAAGCAAAGCAAGTAAGAATATCAACACTACTGATGCAATGAATGTTTAATTATGTCATTTTTGCCTTCTTACGAAAAAACAACTAGGAAATGCATTCAAGTTGTAAGTATGTTACGTATGTTATGCACAAATATGTAAACTACAAAGAATACAGCAATTATATAAATTTATAGGAAAATATGAATAATATTGAGTACAGAATGCGTAGCCATGGCTAGGAGTACAGTGATACTGCAATATATAATTTTACCTGGCACAGCCGTTCGCCATAGCAAAAGTATAAAGCAAAAACAATGTATTATATTCGTCACGTGCATTAAAACAAAAAAAGAATTACAAGGCTAATGGCTGCACACATCTGGTGTGGTCTCCGCCGATCGGGTCTCCTTTAATCACAGCTACTCCATAGACGAATTTAACATCTTTAGTGACATGTTGCTTGCTGGCTGTTAATACAAGTGTTGTACACAAAATTAATCTAATCACAATCCTAAACAATATATCAGCGAATTGTTTATTGATGTACATTGTAGAAAGAACTTTGTATGTCTCTTCTTTTTCAAGTGTTTGACTTTATTAGCTACATCAACAAAAATTCAAAATCATGTACTAAAATATTCTATTTCAACTATTAACTATTGTGATTGTATAATGTATTTTTACAAAAGCTTATATCAACTTTCTCGGTCTGTCTGTTGGAACTGGGTTTTTTTTCACACCAACTTAAAGAACTTGACAACTCAGGGCTCCAAAGTGACGTAACAATTTAATAGTTGAATAAATCTGAGCCAATACTGTACAATTGGCAACACGTACACTGTACAAATATCTCTCCGATAACACCGTTCCGCCGTATCAACTTTTGCACTGGCCTCTCTGTCTCGTTCCGGGCTTGCACTGGGTTCAACAGTTCAGGACTGATTTCACACATTGGGCTCGTTGTGTCGGACTCGATCACAGACAAAGATCAAGACGCCGTTCGTCTCAACTGTACTTGACAGTACTCAGCACTGAACCGTCGAAATGCGCCGTACAGAACCACACCTCTGAACCACACTGAACTGTGCTGTAGTCGACAGGACTGTAGTGAACCGGGCTCTGAACCCCTTTTCTGAACAGTGCTGTATTGAACCCCTTTTCTCAACTGTCTTGACGGCAAATCTAACGAGCTAACACATTGAAAAGAAACTAATAAATATTCAAAAGACATTAACCAATTAATACATGAATAGATATTTTTATAAAATAAGCACATGTACATATACTACATTGCGATTATGCATATAGAAGTTAAATGTCATTGTTGGTTATTATGGTTAATATAGCTCTATATTGTATCCCATAAAATGGTGGATCCAAAACGCTTGATGGGGGTCGGGGGGCGTTTTTTTTTTATCCAAACCCTAATCCTTACTTATATAAACCCTAACCCAATCTATCTATCTATCTATCTGTCTGTCTATTTATCTATCTATCTGTCTGACTGTCTGTCTGTTTATATATATCTATCAACTTATCTACCTATCTATCAAACTATCTGTCTATCTACTTCACCTGGATCCCCTATTACCCAAGAGCCTATTTAGCTTTTAAAAAAAACAATGAATCCAACTATTGCTGCTCCTACCACTACTAGAGTCGCTGCAGGGACCATCATTTTTAAAAGTTTTGCTTCAACCATCGCCGCAAACACGCTGACCGTTTTTCTGATAATGTCCATGTGTTCCCTCTCTAACGCTTTCAACTTCTTTTTCATGCGTTTCTTTAAAGCAGCCATCTCGGTTTCAGCCACCTCTACATCTTTTTTATTAAAATTATTTTTCTGTGCATTTAATCGAAGCAGATCGCTGTGGATTTCTTGGGCACGTTCCAAGCACTCGATATGCTCCTGGATTGTCTCTTGAATGTGGGTCACGTGCTGTGCGATGACGGCAAGGGTTCCTGTGCATCGGTCATGATAAGCTACCCTACTCTGTAACTTTTCAGCCCTGGACTGCAACTCCCTGAAACGGTTCATTGTTGTATCCAGGTCATCTAGGTTCGGATGGTCCAGTTTTTGAATGATAAGGCTGGCTTCTTTTAAGCTTTCCCCGTGGGTCACTAGTTTCGACTTCTCTTCCATTTTAGCTCTCTCTTCTTTGGCTAAGTGGAAAAGTTCATTAGTATATCTTTGACCATTAGGAATGAGTGTCTGAACAATCTCAAGCAGTTTGTTTAACTGTTGGTCTTTCTTTTGCTGATCTTCGGTTTTATTATCAAAGAGCACAGCTCTATAGCCACAGTCCACCAGAAGATTATGAAAAAAGCCACTTTGTTTAGCGCACCATTCCTCAAAGGAACCACTTTCAGTCTCATCAAAATTATCCCCATTAGATATTACCAACACACCGTAGTTCTTTAAAAAGTCAACCCCAAAAATGTCTTTCAACGCATATAGGGTTAATTCGTATTCTTTCGTAAACATATCACCCAGCTTAACCACAAAAAGAAAAGCGTGGTAGCCCTTGGGACTAGCTGCTATGGCGGAAGCCATAGCTTTGTTAATCTCTTTAACAGACTCTTTTTCGGATAACTCAGTGTTAAACACCCCGGGTCCGTCAACGACTTTGACGACGACGTCATTGTATTCAGCATAATTTACTTCTATCAACTTTGTTATTGAATTGGTGCTGGTAACACTTCTAAACAAATTTCGTTTCAGAATAGAGTTTCCGGTTGAGCTTTTACCACTTCCGGTTCTACCAATCAAGAGAAGATCGACATTTCTACGTGTCATTTTGCTTTAACGGGATTATACCGACAGCCTGAAATATTAAAGAACATACAATCAATTCTTATGGCAGGTTTAATTTTGTGTCTTATTAAAAAATAAAGTTTCAAGTCTCGAATGTTTTTACAAAAGAAAAAAAACAGAATCGAAATAGAAGCGAAAGATTTATAATAAACGAATATATTAAGTTTGGTTTGTGTAACATCGTTGGGAGAGTTACTAATATTCAAAACTGAAAAAAGTAGATATAATGATAATGAAAATAATAATGGTAACAACAATCTACAACAACAATATACTCCATTGTTATATCAACCTAGGGGATAATAACAACTGACCTCACAGATACCTTCAAGGCCCTTAACATTCCTAAGAACATTCTCGTTGCCTGCTGCAGACCTGCCACATCATCAGAAAATGTCTCAGTGGAAACTGATAAAGGGACTACTATGAATTTTGTTTCCCTTTAACGAAACTCGACTCTGGCAGTGTCAGAGAATGATTACTCGTTCTTTTCTAACGTAATAATAATAATTTTTTATTCTTTCATTGATTAACATGCATGACTTAGAAACATTGTCTTTAATTCCGAAGATTAAAGATGAGTGCAGCATTTCACATGCCCAAGCAAATAAAGATTCGTTTTTCATTTCTGGCTGAAAAAACGTCCACCAGCGCCAAGGGAATCTGAAATTTCCTTTTTTGTCTTCTGCGCATGACTTTTCCAAGGTATTCCATTTTGGAATAAAACATGTGAAAAATGTAAAATTTTCCCTTTTACATCTTTCGATCTTTAAGACACATGATGTGATGGTCATCCGTTTCTGTGGACGACATTTAACGAGGGTGCTATGAGGCCAGCACAAACACCGATCGCCCTGACTTCCCCAAGTAAAGTCACGTACCTATTAGAGATGGGTGGGCTTAGGAGCTTACTAAATTTTCGGTACTCGAAGTCCTAGTATTCACAGAGATTCGAACCTGATTTACCTCGGTTCGAAGCCTGCATTGTACCAGTTAGGCACTGCCTGCCCCCCCCCCCCCCCCCTTTACCCTAATTTTGGGCCGTCTTAAAATTAAACGAATGTGTCTAGGATTCATCAGAATATTATAGTGTAAAAAGAAACATTTAAGTAGTTCATCTATTAATCACTATTTCTAGCGTTTCGTAGAATGTTTTTTATGCATTATAGCATTTTCTTTCTTGAATAAAAATTTAGGAAAACACTAGGCAGAAACAGGCATTTGAAAGAATTTTTTTTTAATACTGAGGCACATACCTTAGTTATCTAAGTAGACGTCACGGTCAGCTGAAATAACTTTGAGGTCTCGTCAGATGTGGACAAATATCTTGGTCAGCTAGGTCTTTGTAGTCACAATAGCACCAATACAGTTCTTTCAACTTGCTACAGGAAAACTGACCACGGCATAACTTATAAACTACAATGTAGTTGTAATGCTAAGATGTTAAGTTCCCTTAAAGCCTTAAGCATTGTGCCAGCCAGGACAGCCAAAACTAAATCTGATTCAGGCAAATCTAAAAGTATATCACACATGCAGGATAGACAGCATTTTTCGTAAAAGTCTTTTCATTGAAACAAGAATATCGGAAATTCAAAAAATTTATGTAAATATATATATATATATTTATTTATTTTAAAAGCAATTTTTTGTGTAGAAAGAATTTGATATTGACGTGGCCTCACATTTTTAATGTAAATTTAATGCGTAGTTTTGAAGCTGCTTTCTATAAATGTTTAACAGAGCAGAAAAAAAAAAAACATCAAAAAAAAAATTTGCTAGGCTGAAAGGATTGAAAAAGAAAAATTGGATTACAAATATTTGTTCTCCCTTTTCGTGTGATAAACAATTTTTGTGCAGACATTTGGTACACAATATTTAGACTACTGAAACTAGACAGTTCGCAAGTCATACTCAAAGACAAGCCTTATTTTGTTTTATAAAAGGACATTTTTTTTCACTAAATCTCTGGATTTCATGAAGTGTATTAGTCATTGTTTAGGTCCGACAGTTACGCTGGGCAGGGCACGAATCCCGTATGGGAGACGAACGTATGCCAAAGGCAGTCTTTTTTTGGTGAGCTTAAAGGTGGTCGACGTAACATAGGCGCCCCACGGAAATGCTTCAATGACAAGTTTAGGCGCCAACTTGCCTTAGCTGACACAGAAGAGAGCACCTGCACTGGCGGATCCAGAACTTTGGAGTGGGGGGGGCGATTTTTTTCCAAACCCTAACCCTAACGCCCAAAAAACCCTTACCCTATGCATAAACGTGCGTACAGTATATATATATATATATATATATTCGATATATGAGAATAAAATAAGACTGTTTCTCAATCTTCGGCGAAAAAAACAAAAAAACCAGTCTTTCTCTTGCAAGTTTGGGAGTCTGGGAGAGCGCTGTAAACTTTTTCAGTGGGGTTCGGGGCGAAGCCCCGACGCCCAAAAGCGTTTTCTTGCATTTTTCTCTGCAGAAACGCATTCTTCGCCCCGACGCCAAAAGCGTTTTCTTGCATTTTTCACGGCTGAAACGCATTCTCCTGACATCTACAGCTCATTACTTATTAGTGGTGTTCGGGGCGAAGCCCCAACGCCCAAAAGCGTTTTCTTGCATTTTTCACGACTGAAACGCCTTCTCCTGACATCTACAGCTCATTATTAATCAGTGGGGTTCGGGGCGAAGCCCCGACGCCAAAAGCGTTTTCTTGAATTTTTCACGGCTGAAACGCATTCTCCTGACATCTACAGCTCATTACTTATTAGTGGTGTTCGGGGCGAAGCCCCAACGCCCAAAAGCGTTTTCTTGCATTTTTCACGACTGAAACGCCTTCTCCTGACATCTACAGCTCATTATTAATCAGTGGGGTTCGGGGCGAAGCCCCGACGCCAAAAGCGTTTTCTTGCATTTCTCACTGCAGAAACGCATTCTCCTGACATCTACAGCTTATTATTCATCAGTGAGGTTCGGGGCGAAGCCTCGACGCTAAAAGCGTTTTCTGGCATTCTTCACTGCTGTAACGCATTCTCGTGCCCTACAGCTCATTATTCATTCTATTATAAAGTGCCTTTTGAATAATGATAAAAAATATTCTAATATGAATTTATAGTCCCTTAATACATTGCAAATAAAACCGATTTGTTCTTTGAAAAGATTAGATACCCCACATATTTAGATTAAGGTTTTGAGGATCGCGGCCGAAAAAAAAAATATTCGATTTATAATATTCAATAAAATTCTAGCACACATTGCGAGTTATAGTCCTAAATTTATTTAACTAGAAAAATATGAGATAGAGTAAAGGTTGGAAAAAGTCGACTAGGAAAAGATTATCTTGCTTTTGAACTCATCTCAACTGTGACTGTTATATTGAAAAATTTCGTTTGAATTTTAACTTTTCCAAAGCAAAGTCTTTCTTAAAATTGTTATGATAAATTCATGTCAAATTACACAAACTCTGTCTGGAAAGGGCAAGGGCGGTAAAAGGAAAACTATTAATTCTCGCTCCTTTTTATAATTTCTGCTATTGATAGCATTTTGCATAAAGAATAGGGGTTGGGCGACTCGATAGAAGAATTTACTTTATAGCATATATAAATTATATTAGTGACAGATTTTTTTAATTTTGTAATTTCTTACTATAATACAAAAAGAAAAAGTATTGATTTGTCTGATATTCGATTAATTTTGTTCACATACTATGATTTCTCCATAAAAGCAGCACCCCCCCCCCCACTCAAAGGGTTTAGATAGGAAGGGCGGTGGAGGTATTCGCTCTTAACCTTCCAATCGGCCAACAGGTGAACGAAATTATATAAAGACCGGTTAAAATACCAATAACAAGTTTTAATCATATAGATATTTAATTGATTCTGTTAGCAAGCTGCGATCTCTATAAATAAATTGGACCGCCCCCCCCACTCGAAAGTTTATGGTGGGGGGGGGGGGGCGGATTGATGCCATCGCCCCTCCCGACCCTACCAAATCGGCCAAAATACTAGAAGGGGGGGGGGCGAAATAATCTAAAAATAGGTTGAAATATAAATAATTAGTATATATTATTAACATAAGTAATAAATTCGCATACAAATTGTGTGAATTCTATACTATAATTCGTCCGCCCCCCCCAAGGGGGGGGGGCGGCCGAGTGGGGGGGCGATCGCCCCTACCGCCCCCCCCCCTGGATCCGCCAGTGGCACCTGGTTGCATGCGGCCTGAGAACGAGACTGGAGGTCACTCACTGGGCGCTGGATACACATTTGAGACCAAAAGAAAATCCACTGCCGAGGACAGACGCAGACGGCGAAAAGAAAATCTAAATCGACTACCTGCGGACAATGGTTATGCTTGCCCTGGGTGTGGCAAAATATGTAGGTCACAGATGGGACTGCGCAGCCACGGGAAACACTGCATTCCTCACTAATCTTCTGACTCGAAGACAAGCCTTATTATTGGTCATTGTTATGTCACTGGCCTATCTAAAATGTTTGTTTTTTTTGTAAAATGTTTTACTTGTTTTTAATGTTCCTTCAGTAAAGTTTCTCTTTCACACCTTGCGATGGGCCAGTTGATGTAAAGGTCATATGTTTCTGTGGACCACGGTTATTAAGGGTGGAATTACCAACCGCCTTTACTTTTCCTCTACTAATGTCAGGTTCCCATTAGAACTGGGTGGACTCAGAGGCGCCCTTAAGATCTTGAAATAAAAAATCAAATTTTTTAACCAGGATTCGAACCGCGACTCTCCGGTTCCGAAGCCAATCGCTTTACCACTCAGCAACCGCATGTTCATGTTCCTTCAAAGTTGAAGATTATCTACTTTCTAGTCTAAACATCTCGCAGGGTGGGGAAGAAGAATTATCTTCAACTCTGAAGAAACATCCGAAACATGTCAAACATTTTACAAACAAACAAACATCATAAGAGACCCTTAAGAGACTTCTGTATTCCTTTTTTTTTAAGATAAGCTCTTTCAAGCACATACATTCAATCAATTCACTAATTCTCTATTCAGTATTAACTTGACATAAAATTCTGGCTATGTTACGGCAGAAATAAACACACAAACTAGCGTTTCTAAGCTACATTGTAGTTATCATGTTACAATTGTCAATGTTTGTAAAATGTTTTACATGTTTCGCATGTTCCTTCCGAGTTGAAGATAGTTTACTTCCCAGTCCAAACCTCCCGCAGGACGACGGAGGATGGGAGCTAGCAGGGTTTGAACCCTCGACCGTCGATAAATCCGAACGACAGTCCAGCGCGCAAACCGCACGACCAGGCAGCCATTAAAACTGATATCACTTTGTACTGAAACAACTTTATAACTGGAAGACAGTGACACAAACAATTAGAAACTGAAGTGACCGTAAACTTTATAGTCAAGAGAAGTCAGAGGCAAAGGTAAAACATGTAGTCAAGAGAAGTCAGAGGCAAAGGTAAAACATGTAGTCAAGAGAAGTCAGAGGCAAAGGTAAAACATGTAGTCAAGAGAAGTCAGAGGCAAAGGTAAAACATGTAGTCAAGAGAAGTCAGAGGCAAAGGTAAAACATGTAGTCAAGAGAAGTCAAAGGCAAAGGTAAAACATGTAGTCAAGAGAAGTCAGAGGCAAAGGTAAAACATGTAGTCAAGAGAAGTCAGAGGCAAAGGTAAAACATGTAGTCAAGAGAAATCAGAAGCAAAGGTAAAACATGTAGTCAAGAGAAGTCAGAGGCAAAGGTAAAACATATAGTCAAGAGAAGTCAGAGGCAAAGGTAAAACATATAGTCAAGAGAAGTCAGAGGCAAAGGTAAAACATGTAGTCAAGAGAAGTCAGAGGCAAAGGTAAAACATATAGTCAAGAGAAGTCAGAGGCAAAGGTAAAACATGTAGTCAAGAGAAGTCAGAGGCAAAGGTAAAACATGTAGTCAAGAGAAGTCAGAGGCAAAGGTAAAACATGTAGTCAAGAGAAGTCAAAGGCAAAGGTAAAACATGTAGTCAAGAGAAGTCAGAGGCAAAGGTAAAACATGTAGTCAAGAGAAGTCAGAGGCAAAGGTAAAACATGTAGTCAAGAGAAGTCAGAGGCAAAGGTAAAACATGTAGTCAAGAGAAGTCAGAGGCAAAGGTAAAACATGTAGTCAAGAGAAGTCAGAGGCAAAGGTAAAACATGTAGTCAAGAGAAGTCAGAGGCAAAGGTAAAACATATAGTCAAGAGAAGTCAGAGGCAAAGGTAAAACATGTAGTCAAGAGAAGTCAGAGGCAAAGGTAAAACATGTAGTCAAGAGAAGTCAAAGGCAAAGGTAAAACATGTAGTTAAGAGAAGTCAAAGGCAAAGGTAAAACATATAGTCAAGAGAAGTCAGAGGCAAAGGTAAAACATGTAGTCAAGAGAAGTCAGAGGCAAAGGTAAAACATGTAGTCAAGAGAAGTCAGAGGCAAAGGTAAAACATGTAGTCAAGAGAAGTCAGAGGCGAAGGTGAAACATGTAGTCAAGAGAAGTCAGAGGCAAAGGTAAAACATGTAGTCAAGAGAAGTCAGAGGCAAAGGTAAAACATACAGTCAAGACAAGACAGAGGCAAAGGTTAAACATATTGTCAAGACAAGACAGAGGCGACCGTAAAACTTTTACTCAATAAATATAACTGTATAGATTTTTTGATTTATATACTGAACATTATACTATATCCATACAAGCATATAGAACTCTAAAAATTTAAATACTTTATCAAACATAATAGGATACCTATGAAAAAAAATACTTTTACATTTAAATCACCATTACTCAGAAATTCAACGGGAAAATCCGGTATTATTATTACTGGTTATGCACAAAGTGGAAAACAATAGCAAGGTACACCGTTATACCGTTCTACCATTGAATTCATACTTGGTAGTAAAACATAAAACAATTATAACTCTACTGTTCATGGTGGATGCAACTACTTAATTCAGGTATTTTTAACTTAGTTTAGAATTCTTAATTTTCTATTGTATAAATAGACCTATGCAACAAGAAACAAAAGTTTGAATAGCCAAGATAAAACGAAACAACTGATATGTTTTCCTGGAAACGGAACAAATAAATCGAGGTTTCGGTTCTCAAAATAACAAAGACTGTTCAGATTTATGAAATCTTACAGTTTGCGTTTCTGATAAACGTTGTTTTTTTTTAAAGCCTTGACATCTGGCGAATGTGATGTCATAAGTTTAACAGATGATAAATCTTAGGATTTGCATTCTTTATATATTTCGCCTTTAGTCAGATTCAGGATCAGAGTCAGAGTCAAATCCCATAATCTATTTGACTGATGAGAACTAACGGAATATAAATCAGATAAACATTAAATGTAAAGTCTCGCTGGTTCAAACCCTGTTGCCGCAATCCCCCCTTCCGACCACTGCGAAATTTAGGCCTCAACATACTAATAATCTTAAAATCTGAAGGAATATCCAAAACCTTAAAATGAAAAAATAAATAAAACACTTCATAATGTAAATCTAACAACATATAGGGAAGTTGGCAGTTATATGAAATAGCTAAAATCTAATAAGATATTGCAATGACTACAAGGGAAATTTTGACTGCCTTTTGGGGCGCGGTGGCTGAGTTGTTAAATGCTTGGCTTCCGAACCTGGTGTCATGGGTTCGAAACTCGGTGAATAGTGGGGGTTTTAGGGCGCCCTGAGTACATCCAACTCAAATGGGTACATGACTTTAGTTGAGAATAGCGGAATTTGATAGCGGAGTTGATCGTTGTGCTGGCCACATGACACCCTCGTTAACAGTGAGCCACAGAAACAAATGACCTTAACATGATCAACCCTATAGATCACAAGGTCTGTAAGGGGAACCTTTATATTATGACATCCTTCCATTCATCTCCTGCATGATATAGTTGCGCAAAAGGCTCATTCAAATCCTTAGGATAGCTGCACAAAAGGTTCTTTCAAATCCTTAGGATAGCTGCACAAAAGGTTCTTTCAAATCCTTAGAATAGCTGCACAAAAGGTTCTTTCAAATCCTTAGGATAGCTGCACAAAAGGTTCACTCAAATCCTTAGGATAGCTGCACAAAAGGTTCTTTCAAATCCTTAGGATAGCTGCACAAAAGGTTCACTCAAATCCTTAGAATAGCTGCACAAAAGGTTCACTCAAATCCTTAGGATAGCTGCACAAAAGGTTCTTTCAAATCCTTAGAATAGCTGCACAAAAGGTTCACTCAAATCCTTAGGATAGCTGCACAAAAGGTTCTTTCAAATCCTTAGGATAGCTGCACAAAAGGTTCACTCAAATCCTTAGGATAGCTGCACAAAAGGTTCTTTCAAATCCTTAGGATAGCTGCACAAAAGGTTCACTCAAATCCTTAGGATAGCTGCACAAAAGGTTCTTTCAAATCCTTAGAATAGCTGCACAAAAGGTTCTTTCAAATCCTTAGGATAGCTGCACAAAAGGTTCTTTCAAATCCTTAGAATAGCTGCACAAAAGGTTCACTCAAATCCTTAGGATAGCTGCACAAAAGGTTCACTCAAATCCTTAGAATAGCTGCACAAAAGGTTCACTCAAATCCTTAGAATAGCTGCACAAAAGGTTCACTCAAATCCTTAGGATAGCTGCGCAAAAGGTTCACTCAAATCCTTAGAATAGCTGCACAAAAGGCTCATTCAAATCCTTAGGATAGCTGCGCAAAAGGTTCACTCAAATCCTTAGGATAGCTGCACAAAAGGTTCACTCAAATCCTTAGGATAGCTGCGCAAAAGGTTCACTCAAATCCTTAGGATAGCTGCACAAAAGGCTCACTTAAATCCTTAGAATGGCTGCTCAAAAGGCTCACTCAAATCCTTAGAATAGCAGCTCAAAAGGTTCACTCAAATCCTTAGGATAGCTGCGCAAAAGGCTCACTTAAATCCTTAGAATGGCTGCTCAAAAGGCTCATTCAAATCCTTAGGATAGCTGCTCAAAAGGCTCATTCAAATCCTTAGGATAGCTGCGCAAAAGGCTCATTCAAATCCTTAGGATAGCTGCGCAAAAGGCTCATTCAAATCCTTAGGATAGCAGCGCAAAAGGCTCATTCAAATCCTTAGGATAGCAGCGCAAAAGGCTCATTCAAATCCTTAGGATAGCTGCGCAAAAGGCTCATTCAAATCCTTAGGATAGCTGCGCAAAAGGCTCATTCAAATCCTTAGGATAGGAGCGCAAAAGGCTCATTCAAATCCTTAGAATCTGGCATTGCCACTTGCATCGTCATAATCGTCACTAACCTTGTCTTCCAATGTTTCCATGTGTTTCTTTACAATTCCCTCCACAATTACAGCGTCGTAATCGTAGCATTCAGGCTCGTTGTCAGTGGTTACTAATTCTTTATAATGTTTTGACCTACTTAAGTTCAACATTCTGAATGTGACGATTTGTTTTTTCCCTCTTACGTTCTTTGGTCCGATAAAACGGAATTTCTGTTAGGGATAAACATTAGGCTTAGATAGTAGTATTTGTTTCGGTACCTTCACGTTTAGTAAAGGCTCGTGGTCGTTGTCTTGGCCACTTGACATCCTCGTTTATCATCTTCCGATAGAGGATTTTTACATCATGCATTCTATAGACAGGGACGGATTTAGGTATGTGGGAGTCCTGGCACAGGAGTTTGTGGAGGCCCCAACACTTTTTACAAAGTTTTAATAAGAACCTCCTTATTAACCACGACAGTGTTGCCAACTGTAAGATTTTAAGTACTGTTGTTAGAAATACGAATACCCCTCGAAATACATATTTTTTTTTTCTCCTTTTGTTGAAGGCCCATTTCTTCCGGAAGCTCCACGGCTATATCTCAGCCTGCCCTCCCTTAAATCCTGCTATGCCTGTAGATCGCAAGATCCCTGAAAGGGTTACTGCACTTGACTACTTTTTCGTTACTTTAAGATTCGTTCTGAATAAGTGGCTGGTCAGATTAACCTATGGTCCAATTAATCGGGTTCGAATGACCCACACACCCCTGCAAAATTTATTCTACCTTCGCAAGTACTAAAGACTGTCGGTTTGAACAAAAAAAAAGGGGGTAGGTAATGCTTTCTTGTAAAAGTTTCGTTCTGCTAATTCTCTCCCCCGATTTATAATAATTTTTTTGGGAAAACAACAACAACCAACAATTGTCACATCGCGGAAAAAAAAGCCTACGCCCAGGTGTGTGCAGTAAACAATGTTTACAAGCAGACACTTCAGTGCAGGCCAGGGAATAGCTGCATTGATTTCTGCCTATGTCACGTAGGGAAGAAAATCATTTCCTAGGTAATCACATGATGTGACATTCTCTTTCTACACAATTACAGCTAGGCCGATGTGTAGTTACCCGATAACCTTCAGCCACACACTTCACATACAGGCGTAGTCAGTTTCTCAGTAACACCACAGGTAAGTCTGCTTGTAAGGGAACTGTAACTCCGTTGTGAATGTATTGTATTATTGTCCTTGGTTCGCTACACCAGGCTTTCTCCAATGATGGTACAAGCATTTTAAAAGTTATGAACGTTTTCTAAAGAAAGATATAATCGATCAATTTTGTATTGCATTATTTGCTTACAGTCTGTCTATTTGTTTTAATTATATATATATTGATATTGCATAATCTGCTTATAGTTGGTTTAATTGTTTTAATTATAAACAGCTTATTGATATTGCATAATCTGCTTATAGTCGCTTTAATTGTTTTAATTATACATTACAAATGGAACCACTAAGAGAAGTAGTAACCGAATGGTCCAGCATTTGACTACAGAGTCTAGCCTCAATACGTTTTGACTATTTGTTGTTGAGCTGGCTATCCTATATCCTCTTCAAGAGTCACATGACTTTGATATTAAAAATGAGTTTCAAATCCAGTTCGTCAAGTTCCATACGCTTTGGGCTTATTGATTTTTGTTAATTGATTTTACTACCAGACGTGTGTCGTGCGTACTATTTGTTTCTTTTTTAGACAGAGGGATTTACTCCTGCAAGAAAACTTATATACTCCTGTTCGATGCATCGTATTTAAATATAGCACTGATCTCTGGACCTTTCTTACCAACCACACCAATGAATGTGGATGTCCTTTTAAGAGTTCAAGCCCTACCCGCTGTCATCCCCTTCTGTCAAGCTGGAGGTTGGGTGTTTATGATATGCAATCAAAGCCGTTTAATCCGACCACATATGGACGAGACCGTTTTGGTGCTAACAACCTGCTAGCGGGATTAACCTGATTCGAAAGTATAACAGGATTCGTATCAGTCCTTAGGATTCTATCATAATAACCGGCTTGTCCGATTAACTGATGGTCCAAATTAACTGGATTCTCCTGCATATTTTTTACTCGTCAACAATTTTGATAGTGTCTTAAGAGTCACGTTATGTTGTTGGTGGTTGATGTGATTGTTGAGATGGGCGTAAGTTGATAAATCTTATAGTTGAGTGTAGATGTAGAGGTTACATGCGAGCTCAGAAATAACAACCTCCAACAGATCAAGAAAACAGTATAGACTGAAGAAATCCAGCTATTAACTGGAACAACAGTTTATTACAAAATAAGGGTACAGTCGACGTCGTCTCTATACTTCAAATGATCTCTCGCGTCACTCAGGAAATACCCGATTAAACTCCAACTTCTACGCGTCTTGCTATT